>NW_026561528.1:0-70489 GCF_028858705.1 Grus americana
GGGCTGGCACCTTTGGCCTGGGAGCAGGGCTCGACGTTTACAATTTTTGGTGTGAAGGGCTGATTTTGGCCGAGAGTGACGTAAGACGGTATGTTTGGCCCTTGCGCGGCTAGGCGAGCCCGCAGCCCCAAAGCGAGTGGGGCTGTGCGAGGGCCGCTGTGGAGGTTTGAGGCCAGGCACCCTTTTGGGGCTGGCACCTTTGGCCTGGGAGCAGGGGCTCGACGTTTACAATTTTTAGTGTGAAGGCGATTTTGGCCGAGAATGAGGTAAGGCGCTATGTTGAGGCCCTTGCGCGGCTAGGCGAGCCCGCAGCCCCAATGCGAGTGGGGCTGTGCGAGGGCCGCTGAGGGAGGTTTGAGGCCAGGCATCCCTTTTGGGGCTGGCACCTTTGGCCTGGAGCAGGGGCTCGACGTTTGAATTTTGGAGTGTGAAGGCTGATTTTGGCCGAGAGTGACGTAAGGCGCTATGTTGAGGCCTTGCGCGGCTAGGCGAGCCCGCAGCCCCAATGCGAGTGGGGCTGTGCGAGGGCCGCTGAGGGAGGTTTGAGGGCAGGCATGCGTTTTGGGCTGACACCTTTGGCCTGGGAGCAGGGGCTCGACGTTTACAATTTTTGGTGTGAAGGCTGATTTTGGCCGAGAGTGACGTAAGACGTATGTTGGGCCCTTGCGCGGCTAGGCGAGCCCGCAGCCCCAATGCGAGTGGGGCTGTGCGAGGGCCGCTGAGGGAGGTTTGAGGCCAGGCATCCCTTTTGGGGCTGGCACCTTTGGCCTGGGAGCAGGGGCTCGACGTTTAAAAATTTTTAGTGTGAAGGCGGATTTTGGCCGAGAGTGACGTAAGACGGTATGTTGGGCCCTTGCGCGGCTAGGCGAGCCCGCAGCCCCAATGCGAGTGGGCTGTGCGAGGGCCGCTGAGGGAGGTTTGAGGCCAGGCATCCCTTTTGGGGCTGGCACCTTGGCCTGGGAGCAGGGCTCGACGTTTGAATTTGGAGTTGAAGGCTGATTTTGGCCGAGAGTGAGGTAAGGCGCTATGTTGAGCCCTTGCGCGGCTAGGCGAGCCCGCAGCCCCAATGCGAGTGGGGCTGTGCGAGGGCCGCTGGGAGGTTTGAGGCCAGGCATCCTTTTGGGGCTGGCACCTTTGGCCTGGGAGCAGGGGCTCGACGTTTACAATTTTTTAGTGTGAAGGCTGATTTTGGCGAGAGTGAGGTAAGACGTATGTTGGGCCCTTGCGCGGCTAGGCGAGCCCGCAGCCCCAATGCGAGTGGGGCTGTGCGAGGGCCGCTGAGGGAGGTTTGAGGCCAGGCATCCGTTTTGGGGCTGGCACCTTTGGCCTGGGAGCAGGGGCTCGACGTTTACAATTTTTTAGTGTGAAGGCTGATTTTGGCCGAGAATGAGTAAGGCGCTATGTTGGGCCCTTGCGCGCTAGGCGAGCCCGCAGCCCCAATGCGAGTGGGGCTGTGCGAGGGCCGCTGAGGGAGGTTTGAGGCCAGGCATCCCTTTGGGGCTGGCACCTTTGGCCTGGGAGCAGGGGCTCGACGTTTACAATTTTTTGGTGTGAAGTCTGATTTTGGCCGAGAGTGAGGTAAGACGGTATGTTGAGCCCTTGCGCGGCTAGGCGAGCCCGCAGCCCCAATGCGAGTGGGGCTGTGCGAGGGCCGCTGAGGGAGGTTTGAGGCCAGGCATCCCTTTTGGGGCTGGCACCTTTGGCCTGGGAGCAGGGGCTCGACGTTTACAATTTTTAGGTGAAGCTGATTTTGGCTGAGAGTGAGGTAAGGCGCTATGTTGGGCCCTTGCGCGGCTAGGCGAGCCCGCAGCCCCCAATGCGAGTGGGGCTGTGCGAGGGCCGCTGAGGGAGGTTTGAGGCCAGGCATCCCTTTTGGGGCTGGCACCTTTGGCCTGGGAGCAGGGGCTCGACGTTTACAATTTTTTTGGTGTGAAGGCTGATTTTGGCTGAGAGTGACGTAAGCGCTATGTTGGGCCCTTGCGCGGCTAGGCGAGCCCGCAGCCCCAATGCGAGTGGGGCTGTGCGAGGGCCGCTGAGGGAGGTTTGAGGCCAGGCATCCCTTTTTGGGCTGGCACCTTTGGCCTGGGAGCAGGGGCTCGACGTTTACAATTTTTTAGTGTGAAGGCTGATTTTGGCCGAGAGTGACGTAAGACGTATGTTGACCCTTGCGCGGCTAGGCGAGCCCGCAGCCCCAATGCGAGTGGGGCTGTGCGAGGGCCGCTGAGGGAGGTTTGAGGCCAGGCATCCGTTTTGGGGCTGGCACCTTTGGCCTGGGAGCAGGGGCTCGACGTTTACAATTTTTTAGTGTGAAGGCTGATTTTGGCTGAGAGTGAGTAAGCCGCTATGTTGGGCCCTTGCGCGGCTAGGCGAGCCCGCAGCCCCAATGCGAGTGGGGCTGTGCGAGGGCCGCTGTGGGAGGTTTGAGGCCAGGCATCCCTTTTGGGGCTGGCACCTTTGGCCTGGGAGCAGGGGCTCGACGTTTACAATTTTAGTGTGAAGGCTGATTTTGGCTGAGAGTGAGGTAAGACGGTATGTTGGGCCCTTGCGCGGCTAGGCGAGCCCGCAGCCCCAATGCGAGTGGGGCTGTGCGAGGGCCGCTGAGGGAGGTTTGAGGCCAGGCATCCCTTTTGGGGCTGGCACCTTTGGCCTGGGAGCAGGGGCTCGACGTTTACAATTTTTTAGTGTGAAGGCTCATTTTGGCTGAGAATGAGGTAAGACCTATGTTGAGCCCTTGCGCGCAAGGCGAGCCCGCAGCCCCAATGCGAGTGGGGCTGTGCGAGGGCCGCTGAGGGAGGTTTGAGGCCAGGCATCCCTTTTGGGGCTGGCACCTTTGGCCTGGGAGCAGGGGCTCGACGTTTACAATTTTTGGTGTGAAGGGCGATTTTGGCCGAGAGTGACGTAAGACGGTATGTTGGGCCCTTGCGCGGCTAGGCGAGCCCGCAGCCCCAATGCGAGTGGGGCTGTGCGAGGGCCGCTGAGGGAGGTTTGAGGCCAGGCATCCCTTTTGGGGCTGGCACCTTTGGCCTGGGAGCAGGGCTCGACGTTTGAATTTTGGAGTGAAGGCTGATTTTGGCCGAGAGTGAGGTAAGGCGCTATGTTGAGCCCTTGCGCGGCTAGGCGAGCCCGCAGCCCCAATGCGAGTGGGGCTGTGCGAGGGCCGCTGAGGGAGGTTTGAGGCCAGGCATCCCTTTTGGGGCTGGCACCTTTGGCCTGGGAGCAGGGGCTCGACGTTTACAATTTTTTAGTGTGAAGTCTGATTTTGGCCGAGAATGAGGTAAGGCGCTATGTTGGGCCCTTGCGCGGCTAGGCGAGCCCGCAGCCCCAATGCGAGTGGGGCTGTGCGAGGGCCGCTGAGGGAGGTTTGAGGCCAGGCATCCCTTTTGGGGCTGGCACCTTTGGCCTGGGAGCAGGGGCTCGACGTTTACAATTTTTGGTGTGAAGGCTGATTTTGGCCGAGAGTGACGTAAGACGCTATGTTGGGCCCTTGCGCGGCTAGGCGAGCCCGCAGCCCCAATGCGAGTGGGGCTGTGCGAGGGCCGCTGAGGGAGGTTTGAGGCCAGGCATCCCTTTTGGGGCTGGCACCTTTGGCCTGGGAGCAGGGGCTCGACGTTTACAATTTTTAGGTTGAAGGCTGATTTTTGGCCGAGAGTGACGTAAGGCGCTATGTTGAGCCCTTGCGCGGCTAGGCGAGCCCGCAGCCCCAATGCGAGTGGGCTGTGCGAGGGCCGCTGAGGGAGGTTTGAGGCCAGGCATCCTTTTTGGGCTGGCACCTTTGGCCTGGGAGCAGGGGCTCGACGTTTACAATTTTTTAGTGTGAAGGCTGATTTTGGCCGAGAATGAGGTAAGTCGCTATGTTGGGCCCTTGCGCGCTAGGCGAGCCCGCAGCCCCAATGCGAGTGGGGCTGTGCGAGGGCCGCTGAGGGAGGTTTGAGGCCAGGCATCCCTTTTGGGGCTGGCACCTTTGGCCTGGAGCAGGGGCTCGACGTTTACAATTTTGGTGTGAAGGGCTGATTTTGGCTGAGAGTGACGTAAGGCGTATGTTGGGCCTTGCGCGGCTAGGCGAGCCCGCAGCCCCAATGCGAGTGGGGCTGTGCGAGGGCCGCTGAGGGAGGTTTGAGGCCAGGCATCCCTTTTGGGGCTGGCACCTTTGGCCTGGGAGCAGGGGCTCGACGTTTGAAATTTGGAGGTTGAAGGCTGATTTTGGCTGAGAGTGAGGTAAGGCGCTATGTTGAGCCCTTGCGCGGCTAGGCGAGCCCGCAGCCCCAATGCGAGTGGGGCTGTGCGAGGGCCGCTGAGGGAGGTTTGAGGCCAGGCATCCCTTTTGGGGCTGGCACCTTTGGCCTGGGAGCAGGGGCTCGACGTTTACAATTTTTGGTGTGAAGGCTGATTTTGGCCGAGAGTGACGTAAGACGGTATGTTGGGCCCTTGCGCGTCTAGGCGAGCCCGCAGCCCCAATGCGAGTGGGGCTGTGCGAGGGCCGCTGAGGGAGGTTTGAGGCCAGGCATCCCTTTTGGGGCTGGCACCTTTGGCCTGGGAGCAGGGGCTCGACGTTTACAATTTTTTAGTGTGAAGGCTGATTTTGGCTGAGAGTGACGTAAGGCGCTATGTTGAGCCCTTGCGCGGCTAGGCGAGCCCGCAGCCCCAATGCGAGTGGGCTGTGCGAGGGCCGCTGAGGGAGGTTTGAGGCCAGGCATCCCTTTTGGGGCTGGCACCTTTGGCCTGGGAGCAGGGGCTCGACGTTTACAATTTTTTAGTGTGAAGGCTGATTTTGGCCGAGAATGAGGTAAGTCGCTATGTTGGGCCCTTGCGCGGCTAGGCGAGCCCGCAGCCCCAATGCGAGTGGGGCTGTGCGAGGGCCGCTGAGGGAGGTTTGAGGCCAGGCATCCCTTTTGGGGCTGGCACCTTTGGCCTGGGAGCAGGGGCTCGACGTTTACAATTTTTTAGTGTGAAGGCTGATTTTGGCTGAGAGTGACGTAAGACGGTATGTTGAGCCCTTGCGCGGCTAGGCGAGCCCGCAGCCCCAATGCGAGTGGGGCTGTGCGAGGGCCGCTGAGGGAGGTTTGAGGCCAGGCATCCCTTTTGGGGCTGGCACCTTTGGCCTGGGAGCAGGGGCTCGACGTTTACAATTTTTTAGTGTGAAGGCTGATTTTGGCCGAGAATGACGTAAGGCGCTATGTTGAGCCCTTGCGCGGCTAGGCGAGCCCGCAGCCCCAATGCGAGTGGGGCTGTGCGAGGGCCGCTGAGGGAGGTTTGAGGCCAGGCATCCCTTTTGGGGCTGGCACCTTTGGCCTGGGAGCAGGGGCTCGACGTTTAAATTTTTAGTGTGAAGGCTGATTTTGGCTGAGAGTGAGGTAAGGCGCTATGTTGGGCCCTTGCGCGGCTAGGCGAGCCCGCAGCCCCAATGCGAGTGGGGCTGTGCGAGGGCCGCTGAGGGAGGTTTGAGGCCAGGCATCCCTTTTGGGGCTGGCACCTTTGGCCTGGGAGCAGGGGCTCGACGTTTACAATTTTTAGTGTGAAGGCTGATTTTGGCTGAGAGTGACGTAAGACGTATGTTGAGGCCTTTGCGCGGCTAGGCGAGCCCGCAGCCCCAATGCGAGTGGGGCTGTGCGAGGGCCGCTGAGGGAGGTTTGAGGCCAGGCATCCCTTTTGGGGCTGGCACCTTTGGCCTGGGAGCAGGGGCTCGACGTTTACAATTTTTTAGGTGAACGCTGATTTTGGCTGAGAGTGAGGTAAGGCGCTATGTTGAGCCCTTGTGCGGCTAGGCGAGCCCGCAGCCCCAATGCGAGTGGGGCTGTGCGAGGGCCGCTGAGGGAGGTTTGAGGCCAGGCATCCCTTTTGGAGCTGGCACCTTTGGCCTGGGAGCAGGGGCTCGACGTTTACAATTTTTTGCCGTGAAGGCTGATTTTGGCTGAGAGTGACGTAAGACGGTATGTTGGGCCCTTGCGCGGCTAGGCGAGCCCGCAGCCCAATGCGAGTGGGGCTGTGCGAGGGCCGCTGAGGGAGGTTTGAGGCCAGGCATCCCTTTTGGGGCTGGCACCTTTGGCCTGGGAGCAGGGGCTCGACGTTTACAATTTTTTAGTGTGAAGTCTGATTTTGGCCGAGAATGAGGTAAGGCGCTATGTTGGGCCCTTGCGCGGCTAGGCGAGCCCGCAGCCCCAATGCGAGTGGGGCTGTGCGAGGGCCGCTGAGGGAGGTTTGAGGCCAGGCATCCCTTTTGGGGCTGGCACCTTTGGCCTGGGAGCAGGGGCTCGACGTTTACAATTTTTTAGTGTGAAGTCTGATTTTGGCTGAGAGTGACGTAAGACGGTATGTTGAGGCCTTGCGCGGCTAGGCGAGCCCGCAGCCCCAATGCGAGTGGGGCTGTGCGAGGGCCGCTGAGGGAGGTTTGAGGCCAGGCATCCCTTTTGGGGCTGGCACCTTTGGCCTGGGAGCAGGGGCTCGACGTTTACAATTTTGGAGGTTGAAGGCTGATTTTGGCCTGAGAGTGAGGTAAGGCGCTATGTTGAGCCCTTGCGCGGCTAGGCGAGCCCGCAGCCCCAATGCGAGTGGGGCTGTGCGAGGGCCGCTGAGGGAGGTTTGAGGCCAGGCATCCCTTTTGGGGCTGGCACCTTTGGCCTGGGAGCAGGGGCTCGACGTTTACAATTTTTTAGTGTGAAGGCTGATTTTGGCCGAGAGTGAGGTAAGACGCTATGTTGGGCCCTTGCGCGGCTAGGCGAGCCCGCAGCCCCAATGCGAGTGGGGCTGTGCGAGGGCCGCTGAGGGAGGTTTGAGGCCAGGCATCCCTTTTGGGGCTGGCACCTTTGGCCTGGGAGCAGGGGCTCGACGTTTACAATTTTTTAGTGTGAAGTCTGATTTTGGCCGAGAATGAGGTAAGGCGCTATGTTGGGCCCTTGCGCGCAAGGCGAGCCCGCAGCCCCAATGCGAGTGGGGCTGTGCGAGGGCCGCTGAGGGAGGTTTGAGGCCAGGCATCCCTTTTGGGGCTGGCACCTTTGGCCTGGGAGCAGGGGCTCGACGTTTGAATTTTTGAGGTGAAGGCTGATTTTGGCCGAGAGTGACGTAAGACGCTATGTTGAGCCCTTGCGCGGCTAGGCGAGCCCGCAGCCCCAATGCGAGTGGGGCTGTGCGAGGGCCGCTGTGGGAGGTTTGAGGCCAGGCATCCCTTTTGGGGCTGGCACCTTTGGCCTGGGAGCAGGGGCTCGACGTTTACAATTTTTTAGTGTGAAGTCTGATTTTGGCCGAGAATGAGGTAAGGCGCTATGTTGAGCCCTTGCGCGTTTGGCGAGCCCGCAGCCCCAATGCGAGTGGGGCTGTGCGAGGGCCGCTGAGGGAGGTTTGAGGCCAGGCATCCCTTTTGGGGCTGGCACCTTTGGCCTGGGAGCAGGGGCTCGACGTTTACAATTTTTTAGTGTGAAGGCTGATTTTGGCTGAGAGTGACGTAAGACGGTATGTTGAGCCCTTGCGCGGCTAGGCGAGCCCGCAGCCCCAATGCGAGTGGGGCTGTGCGAGGGCCGCTGAGGGAGGTTTGAGGCCAGGCATCCCTTTTGGGGCTGGCACCTTTGGCCTGGGAGCAGGGGCTCGACGTTTACAATTTTGAGGGTGAATGCTGATTTTGGCCGAGAGTGAGGTAAGGCGCTATGTTGAGCCCTTGCGCGGCTAGGCGAGCCCGCAGCCCCAATGCGAGTGGGGCTGTGCGAGGGCCGCTGAGGGAGGTTTGAGGCCAGGCATCCCTTTTGGGGCTGGCACCTTTGGCCTGGGAGCAGGGGCTCGACGTTTACAATTTTGGTGTGAAGGCTGATTTTGGCCGAGAATGAGGTAAGGCGCTATGTTGGGCCCTTGCGCGGCTAGGCGAGCCCGCAGCCCCAATGCGAGTGGGGCTGTGCGAGGGCCGCTGAGGGAGGTTTGAGGCCAGGCATCCTTTTGGGGCTGGCACCTTTGGCCTGGGAGCAGGGGCTCGACGTTTACAATTTTTTAGTGTGAAGGCTGATTTTGCCGAGAGTGACGTAAGGCGCTATGTTGAGCCCTTGCGCGGCTAGGCGAGCCCGCAGCCCCAATGCGAGTGGGGCTGTGCGAGGGCCGCTGGGGAGGTTTGAGGCCAGGCATCCCTTTTGGGGCTGGCACCTTTGGCCTGGGAGCAGGGGCTCGACGTTTACAATTTTTTAGTGTGAAGTCTGATTTTGGCCGAGAGTGACGTAAGACGCTATGTTGAGCCCTTGCGCGGCTAGGCGAGCCCGCAGCCCCAATGCGAGTGGGGCTGTGCGAGGGCCGCTGAGGGAGGTTTGAGGCCAGGCATCCCTTTTGGGGCTGGCACCTTTGGCCTGGGAGCAGGGGCTCGACGTTTACAATTTTTTAGTGTGAAGGCTGATTTTGGCCGAGAGTGACGTAAGGCGCTATGTTGAGCCCTTGCGCGGCTAGGCGAGCCCGCAGCCCCAATGCGAGTGGGGCTGTGCGAGGGCCGCTGAGGGAGGTTTGAGGCCAGGCATCCTTTTGGGGCTGGCACCTTTGGCCTGGGAGCAGGGGCTCGACGTTTACAATTTTTTAGTGTGAAGGCTGATTTTGGCCGAGAATGAGGTAAGGCGCTATGTTGGGCCCTTGCGCGGCTAGGCGAGCCCGCAGCCCCAATGCGAGTGGGGCTGTGCGAGGGCCGCTGAGGGAGGTTTGAGGCCAGGCATCCCTTTTGGGGCTGGCACCTGTGGCCTGGGAGCAGGGGCTCGACGTTTACATTTTTTAGTGTGAAGGCTGATTTTGGCTGAGAGTGAGGTAAGACGCTATGTTGAGCCCTTGCGCGGCTAGGCGAGCCCGCAGCCCCAATGCGAGTGGGGCTGTGCGAGGGCCGCTGAGGGAGGTTTGAGGCCAGGCATCCCTTTTGGGGCTGGCACCTTTGGCCTGGGAGCAGGGGCTCGACGTTTGAACTTTGGAGTGTGAAGGCTGATTTTGGGCTGAGAGTGAGTAAGGCGCTATGTTGAGCCCTTGCGCGGCTAGGCGAGCCCGCAGCCCCAATGCGAGTGGGGCTGTGCGAGGGCCGCTGAGGAGGTTTGAGGCCAGGCATCCTTTTGGGGCTGGCACCTTTGGCCTGGGAGCAGGGGCTCGACGTTTACAATTTTTAGTGTGAAGGCTGATTTTGGCTGAGAGTGACGTAAGGCGCTATGTTGGCCCTTGCGCGGCTAGGCGAGCCCGCAGCCCCAATGCGAGTGGGGCTGTGCGAGGGCCGCTGAGGGAGGTTTGAGGCCAGGCATCCCTTTGGGGCTGGCACCTTTGGCCTGGGAGCAGGGGCTCGACGTTTACAATTTTTTAGTGTGAAGGCTGATTTTGGCCGAGAATGAGGTAAGGCGCTATGTTGGGCCCTTGCGCGGCTAGGCGAGCCCGCAGCCCCAATGCGAGTGGGGCTGTGCGAGGGCCGCTGAGGGAGGTTTGAGGCCAGGCATCCCTTTTGGGGCTGGCACCTTTGGCCTGGGAGCAGGGGCTCGACGTTTACAATTTTTTAGTTGAAGGCTGATTTTGGCGAGAGTGACGTAAGGCGCTATGTTGAGCCCTTGCGCGGCTAGGCGAGCCCGCAGCCCCAATGCGAGTGGGGCTGTGCGAGGGCCGCTGAGGGAGGTTTGAGGCCAGGCATCCCTTTTGGGGCTGGCACCTTTGGCCTGGGAGCAGGGGCTCGACGTTTACAATTTTAGTGTGAAGGCTGATTTTGGCTGAGAGTGAGGTAAGACGCTATGTTGCCCTTGCGCGGCTAGGCGAGCCCGCAGCCCCAATGCGAGTGGGGCTGTGCGAGGGCCGCTGTGGGAGGTTTGAGGCCAGGCATCCCTTTTGGGGCTGGCACCTTTGGCCTGGGAGCAGGGGCTCGACGTTTACAATTTTTTAGTGTGAAGGCTGATTTTGGCTGAGAGTGACGTAAGGCGCTATGTTGAGCCCTTGCGCGGCTAGGCGAGCCCGCAGCCCCAATGCGAGTGGGGCTGTGCGAGGGCCGCTGAGGGAGGTTTGAGGCCAGGCATCCCTTTTGGGGCTGGCACCTTTGGCCTGGGAGCAGGGGCTCGACGTTTACAATTTTTTAGTGTGAAGGCTGATTTTGGCTGAGAATGAGTAAGACGCTATGTTGAGGCCTTGCGCGGCTAGGCGAGCCCGCAGCCCCAATGCGAGTGGGGCTGTGCGAGGGCCGCTGAGGGAGGTTTGAGGCCAGGCATCCCTTTTGGGGCTGGCACCTTTGGCCTGGGAGCAGGGGCTCGACGTTTACATTTTTTTGGCGTGAAGGCTGATTTTGGCTGAGAGTGACGTAAGGCGCTATGTTGAGCCCTTGCGCGGCTAGGCGAGCCCGCAGCCCCAATGCGAGTGGGGCTGTGCGAGGGCCGCTGAGGGAGGTTTGAGGCCAGGCATCCCTTTTGGGGCTGGCACCTTTGGCCTGGGAGCAGGGGCTCGACGTTTACAATTTTTTGTGTGAAGGCTGATTTTGCCGAGAGTTACGTAAGACGGTATGTTGGCCCTTGCGCGGCTAGGCGAGCCCGCAGCCCCAATGCGAGTGGGGCTGTGCGAGGGCCGCTGAGGGAGGTTTGAGGCCAGGCATCCCTTTTTGGGCTGGCACCTTTGGCCTGGGAGCAGGGGCTCGACGTTTACAATTTTTTAGTGTGAAGGCTGATTTTGGCTGAGAGTGACGTAAGACGGTATGTTGAGCCCTTGCGCGGCTAGGCGAGCCCGCAGCCCCAATGCGAGTGGGGCTGTGCGAGGGCCGCTGAGGGAGGTTTGAGGCCAGGCATCCCTTTTGGGGCTGGCACCTTTGGCCTGGGAGCAGGGGCTCGACGTTTACAATTTTGGAGTGTGAAGGCTGATTTTGGCTGAGAGTGAGGTAAGGCGCTATGTTGAGCCCTTGCGCGGCTAGGCGAGCCCGCAGCCCCAATGCGAGTGGGGCTGTGCGAGGGCCGCTGAGGGAGGTTTGAGGCCAGGCATCCCTTTTGGGGCTGGCACCTTTGGCCTGGGAGCAGGGGCTCGACGTTTACAATTTTTAGTGTGAAGGCTGATTTTGGCCGAGAGTGACGTAAGACGTATGTTGGGCCCTTGCGCGGCTAGGCGAGCCCGCAGCCCCAATGCGAGTGGGGCTGTGCGAGGGCCGCTGAGGGAGGTTTGAGGCCAGGCATCCCTTTTGGGGCTGGCACCTTTGGCCTGGGAGCAGGGGCTCGACGTTTACAATTTTTTAGTGTGAAGGCTGATTTTGGCCGAGAGTGAGGTAAGACGCTATGTTGAGCCCTTGCGCGGCTAGGCGAGCCCGCAGCCCCAATGCGAGTGGGGCTGTGCGAGGGCCGCTGAGGGAGGTTTGAGGCCAGGCATCCCTTTTGGGGCTGGCACCTTTGGCCTGGGAGCAGGGGCTCGACGTTTGAACTTTGGAGGTGAAGGCTGATTTTGGCCGAGAGTGACGTAAGGCGCTATGTTGAGCCCTTGCGCGGCTAGGCGAGCCCGCAGCCCCAATGCGAGTGGGGCTGTGCGAGGGCCGCTGAGGGAGGTTTGAGGCCAGGCATCCCTTTTGGGGCTGGCACCTTTGGCCTGGGAGCAGGGGCTCGACGTTTACAATTTTGGAGTGTGAAGTCTGATTTTGGCCGAGAGTGAGGTAAGGCGCTATGTTGGGCCCTTGCGCGGCTAGGCGAGCCCGCAGCCCCAATGCGAGTGGGGCTGTGCGAGGGCCGCTGAGGGAGGTTTGAGGCCAGGCATCCGTTTTGGGGCTGGCACCTTTGGCCTGGGAGCAGGGGCTCGACGTTTACAATTTTTTAGTGTGAAGGCTGATTTTGGCCGAGAGTGAGTAAGGCGCTATGTTGGGCCCTTGCGCGGCTAGGCGAGCCCGCAGCCCCAATGCGAGTGGGGCTGTGCGAGGGCCGCTGAGGGAGGTTTGAGGCCAGGCATCCCTTTTGGGGCTGGCACCTTTGGCCTGGGAGCAGGGGCTCGACGTTTACATTTTTTGGCGTGAAGGCTGATTTTGGCTGAGAGTGAGGTAAGGCGCTATGTTGAGCCCTTGCGCGGCTAGGCGAGCCCGCAGCCCCAATGCGAGTGGGGCTGTGCGAGGGCCGCTGAGGGAGGTTTGAGGCCAGGCATCCCTTTTGGGGCTGGCACCTTTGGCCTGGGAGCAGGGGCTCGACGTTTACAATTTTTGGTGTGAAGGCTGATTTTGGCTGAGAGTGACGTAAGACGCTATGTTGAGCCCTTGCGCGGCTAGGCGAGCCCGCAGCCCCAATGCGAGTGGGGCTGTGCGAGGGCCGCTGAGGGAGGTTTGAGGCCAGGCATCCCTTTTGGGGCTGGCACCTTTGGCCTGGGAGCAGGGGCTCGACGTTTACAATTTTTTAGTGTGAAGGCTGATTTTGGCCGAGAATGAGGTAAGGCGCTATGTTGGGCCCTTGCGCGGCTAGGCGAGCCCGCAGCCCCAATGCGAGTGGGGCTGTGCGAGGGCCGCTGAGGGAGGTTTGAGGCCAGGCATCCCTTTTGGGGCTGGCACCTTTGGCCTGGGAGCAGGGGCTCGACGTTTACAATTTTTTAGTGTGAAGGCTGATTTTGGCTGAGAGTGAGGTAAGTCGCTATGTTGAGCCCTTGCGCGGCTAGGCGAGCCCGCAGCCCCAATGCGAGTGGGGCTGTGCGAGGGCCGCTGAGGGAGGTTTGAGGCCAGGCATCCCTTTTGGGCTGGCACCTTTGGCCTGGGAGCAGGGGCTCGACGTTTACAATTTTTAGTGTGAAGGCTGATTTTGGCCGAGAGTGAGGTAAGGCGCTATGTTGGGCCCTTGCGCGGCTAGGCGAGCCCGCAGCCCCAATGCGAGTGGGGCTGTGCGAGGGCCGCTGAGGGAGGTTTGAGGCCAGGCATCCCTTTTGGGGCTGGCACCTTTGGCCTGGGAGCAGGGGCTCGACGTTTACAATTTTTTAGTGTGAAGGCTGATTTTGGCTGAGAGTGAGGTAAGACGCTATGTTGAGCCCTTGCGCGGCTAGGCGAGCCCGCAGCCCCAATGCGAGTGGGGCTGTGCGAGGGCCGCTGAGGGAGGTTTGAGGCCAGGCATCCCTTTTGGGGCTGGCACCTTTGGCCTGGGAGCAGGGGCTCGACGTTTACAATTTTTAGTGTGAAGGCTGATTTTGGCTGAGAGTGAGGTAAGGCGGTATGTTGAGCCCTTGCGCGGCTAGGCGAGCCCGCAGCCCCAATGCGAGTGGGGCTGTGCGAGGGCCGCTGAGGGAGGTTTGAGGCCAGGCATCCCTTTTGGGGCTGGCACCTTTGGCCTGGGAGCAGGGGCTCGACGTTTACAATTTTTAGTGTGAAGGCTGATTTTGGCTGAGAGTGAGGTAAGACGCTATGTTGAGCCCTTGCGCGGCTAGGCGAGCCCGCAGCCCCAATGCGAGTGGGGCTGTGCGAGGGCCGCTGAGGGAGGTTTGAGGCCAGGCATCCCTTTTGGGGCTGGCACCTTTGGCCTGGGAGCAGGGGCTCGACGTTTACAATTTTGGTGTGAAGGCTGATTTTGGCCGAGAGTGAGGTAAGACGCTATGTTGAGCCCTTGCGCGGCTAGGCGAGCCCGCAGCCCCAATGCGAGTGGGGCTGTGCGAGGGCCGCTGAGGGAGGTTTGAGGCCAGGCATCCCTTTTGGGGCTGGCACCTTTGGCCTGGGAGCAGGGGCTCGACGTTTACAATTTTTGGTGTGAAGGCTGATTTTGGCCGAGAGTGAGGTAAGGCACTATGTTGAGCCCTTGCGCGGCTAGGCGAGCCCGCAGCCCCAATGCGAGTGGGGCTGTGCGAGGGCCGCTGAGGGAGGTTTGAGGCCAGGCATCCCTTTTGGGGCTGGCACCTTTGGCCTGGGAGCAGGGGCTTGACGTTTACATTTTTTTGGCGTGAAGGCTGATTTTGGCTGAGAGTGACGTAAGGCGCTATGTTGAGCCCTTGCGCGGCTAGGCGAGCCCGCAGCCCCAATGCGAGTGGGGCTGTGCGAGGGCCGCTGAGGGAGGTTTGAGGCCAGGCATCCCTTTTGGGGCTGGCACCTTTGGCCTGGGAGCAGGGGCTCGACGTTTACAATTTTTTAGTGTGAAGGCTGATTTTGGCCGAGAGTGAGGTAAGTCGCTATGTTGGGCCCTTGCGCGGCTAGGCGAGCCCGCAGCCCCAATGCGAGTGGGGCTGTGCGAGGGCCGCTGAGGGAGGTTTGAGGCCAGGCATCCCTTTTGGGGCTGGCACCTTTGGCCTGGGAGCAGGGGCTCGACGTTTACAATTTTTTGTGTGAAGGCTGATTTTGGCTGAGAGTGAGGTAAGACGGTATGTTGAGGCCTTGCGCGGCTAGGCGAGCCCGCAGCCCCAATGCGAGTGGGGCTGTGCGAGGGCCGCTGAGGGAGGTTTGAGGCCAGGCATCCCTTTTGGGGCTGGCACCTTTGGCCTGGGAGCAGGGGCTCGACGTTTACAATTTTTGGTGTGAAGGCTGATTTTGGCTGAGAGTGACGTAAGACGGTATGTTGGGCCCTTGCGCGGCTAGGCGAGCCCGCAGCCCCAATGCGAGTGGGGCTGTGCGAGGGCCGCTGAGGGAGGTTTGAGGCCAGGCATCCCTTTTGGGGCTGGCACCTTTGGCCTGGGAGCAGGGGCTCGACGTTTACAATTTTTTAGTGTGAAGGCTGATTTTGGCTGAGAGTGAGGTAAGGCGCTATGTTGAGCCCTTGCGCGGCTAGGCGAGCCCGCAGCCCCAATGCGAGTGGGGCTGTGCGAGGGCCGCTGAGGGAGGTTTGAGGCCAGGCATCCCTTTTGGGGCTGGCACCTTTGGCCTGGGAGCAGGGGCTCGACGTTTACAATTTTTTAGTGTGAAGGCTGATTTTGGCCGAGAATGAGGTAAGGCGGTATGTTGAGCCCTTGCGCGGCTAGGCGAGCCCGCAGCCCCAATGCGAGTGGGGCTGTGCGAGGGCCGCTGAGGGAGGTTTGAGGCCAGGCATCCCTTTTGGGGCTGGCACCTTTGGCCTGGGAGCAGGGGCTCGACGTTTACAATTTTTAGTGTGAAGGCTGATTTTGGCTGAGAGTGAGGTAAGGCGCTATGTTGGCCCTTGCGCGGCTAGGCGAGCCCGCAGCCCCAATGCGAGTGGGGCTGTGCGAGGGCCGCTGAGGGAGGTTTGAGGCCAGGCATCCCTTTTGGGGCTGGCACCTTTGGCCTGGGAGCAGGGGCTCGACGTTTACAATTTTTTAGTGTGAAGGCTGATTTTGGCTGAGAGTGACGTAAGACGGTATGTTGAGCCCTTGCGCGGCTAGGCGAGCCCGCAGCCCCAATGCGAGTGGGGCTGTGCGAGGGCCGCTGAGGGAGGTTTGAGGCCAGGCATCCCTTTTGGGGCTGGCACCTTTGGCCTGGGAGCAGGGGCTCGACGTTTACAATTTTTTAGTGAAGGCTGATTTTGGCCGAGACTGAGGTAAGGCGCTATGTTGGGCCCTTGCGCGGCTAGGCGAGCCCGCAGCCCCAATGCGAGTGGGGCTGTGCGAGGGCCGCTGAGGGAGGTTTGAGGCCAGGCATCCCTTTTGGGGCTGGCACCTTTGGCCTGGGAGCAGGGGCTCGACGTTTACAATTTTTTGTGTGAAGGCTGATTTTGGCTGAGAGTGAGGTAAGACGGTATGTTCAGCCATTGCGCGGCTAGGCGAGCCCGCAGCCCCAATGCGAGTGGGGCTGTGCGAGGGCCGCTGAGGGAGGTTTGAGGCCAGGCATCCCTTTTGGGGCTGGCACCTTTGGCCTGGGAGCAGGGGCTCGACGTTTACAATTTTTTAGTGTGAAGGCTGATTTTGGCCGAGAATGAGGTAAGGCGCTATGT
The DNA here is from genome assembly GCF_028858705.1 of Grus americana. NCBI lineage: Eukaryota > Metazoa > Chordata > Aves > Gruiformes > Gruidae > Grus > Grus americana. The sequence goes on from NW_026561528.1 coordinate 15,765, forward strand.
TGGGCCCTTGCGCGGCTAGGCGAGCCCGCAGCCCCAATGCGAGTGGGGCTGTGCGAGGGCCGCTGAGGGAGGTTTGAGGCCAGGCATCCCTTTTGGGGCTGGCACCTTTGGCCTGGGAGCAGGGGCTCGACGTTTACAATTTTTGGTGTGAAGGCTGATTTTGGCTGAGAGTGACGTAAGACGATATGTTGAGCCCTTGCGCGGCTAGGCGAGCCCGCAGCCCCAATGCGAGTGGGGCTGTGCGAGGGCCGCTGAGGGAGGTTTGAGGCCAGGCATCCGTTTTGGGGCTGGCACCTTTGGCCTGGGAGCAGGGGCTCGACGTTTACAATTTTTAGTGTGAAGGGTGATTTTGGCCGAGAGTGAGGTAAGGCACTATGTTGAGCCCTTGCGCGGCTAGGCGAGCCCGCAGCCCCAATGCGAGTGGGGCTGTGCGAGGGCCGCTGAGGGAGGTTTGAGGCCAGGCATCCCTTTTGGGGCTGGCACCTTTGGCCTGGGAGCAGGGGCTCGACGTTTACATTTTTTGTGTGAAGGCTCATTTTGGCTGAGAATGACGTAAGGCGCTATGTTGGGCCCTTGCGCGGCTAGGCGAGCCCGCAGCCCCAATGCGAGTGGGGCTGTGCGAGGGCCGCTGAGGGAGGTTTGAGGCCAGGCATCCCTTTTGGGGCTGGCACCTTTGGCCTGGGAGCAGGGGCTCGACGTTTACAATTTTTTAGTGAAGGCTGATTTTGGCTGGGAGTGACGTAAGACGGTATGTTGGGCCCTTGCGCGGCTAGGCGAGCCCGCAGCCCCAATGCGAGTGGGGCTGTGCGAGGGCCGCTGAGGGAGGTTTGAGGCCAGGCATCCCTTTTGGGGCTGGCACCTTTGGCCTGGGAGCAGGGGCTCGACGTTTACAATTTTTAGTGTGAAGGCTGATTTTGGCCGAGAGTGAGGTAAGGCGCTATGTTGAGCCCTTGCGCGGCTAGGCGAGCCCGCAGCCCCAATGCGAGTGGGGCTGTGCGAGGGCCGCTGAGGGAGGTTTGAGGCCAGGCATCCCTTTTGGGGCTGGCACCTTTGGCCTGGGAGCAGGGGCTCGACGTTTACAATTTTTTAGTGTGAAGGCTGATTTTGGCCGAGAATGAGGTAAGGCGCTATGTTGGGCCCTTGCGCGGCTAGGCGAGCCCGCAGCCCCAATGCGAGTGGGGCTGTGCGAGGGCCGCTGAGGGAGGTTTGAGGCCAGGCATCCCTTTTGGGGCTGGCACCTTTGGCCTGGGAGCAGGGGCTCGACGTTTACGATTTTTTAGTGTGAAGGCTGATTTTGGCTGAGAGTGACGTAAGACGGTATGTTGAGCCCTTGCGCGGCTAGGCGAGCCCGCAGCCCCAATGCGAGTGGGGCTGTGCGAGGGCCGCTGAGGGAGGTTTGAGGCCAGGCATCCCTTTTTGGGCTGGCACCTTTGGCCTGGGAGCAGGGGCTCGACGTTTACAATTTTTTAGTGTGAAGGCTGATTTTGGCTGAGAGTGAGGTAAGACGCTATGTTGAGCCCTTGCGCGGCTAGGCGAGCCCGCAGCCCCAATGCGAGTGGGGCTGTGCGAGGGCCGCTGAGGGAGGTTTGAGGCCAGGCATCCCTTTTGGGGCTGGCACCTTTGGCCTGGGAGCAGGGGCTCGACGTTTACAATTTTTTAGTGTGAAGTCTGATTTTGGCTGAGAGTGAGGTAAGTCGCTATGTTGGGCCCTTGCGCGGCTAGGCGAGCCCGCAGCCCCAATGCGAGTGGGGCTGTGCGAGGGCCGCTGAGGGAGGTTTGAGGCCAGGCATCCCTTTTGGGGCTGGCACCTTTGGCCTGGGAGCAGGGGCTCGACGTTTACAATTTTTTAGTGTGAAGGCTGATTTTGGCCGAGAGTGAGGTAAGGCGCTATGTTGAGCCCTTGCGCGGCTAGGCGAGCCCGCAGCCCCAATGCGAGTGGGGCTGTGCGAGGGCCGCTGAGGGAGGTTTGAGGCCAGGCATCCCTTTTGGGGCTGGCACCTTTGGCCTGGGAGCAGGGGCTCGACGTTTACAATTTTTTTAGTGTGAAGGCTGATTTTGGCTGAGAGTGAGGTAAGACGCTATGTTGGGCCCTTGCGCGGCTAGGCGAGCCCGCAGCCCCAATGCGAGTGGGGCTGTGCGAGGGCCGCTGAGGGAGGTTTGAGGCCAGGCATCCCTTTTGGGGCTGGCACCTTTGGCCTGGGAGCAGGGGCTCGACGTTTACAATTTTTTAGTGTGAAGGCTGATTTTGGCCGAGAGTGAGGTAAGGCGCTATGTTGAGCCCTTGCGCGGCTAGGCGAGCCCGCAGCCCCAATGCGAGTGGGGCTGTGCGAGGGCCGCTGAGGGAGGTTTGAGGCCAGGCATCCCTTTTGGGGCTGGCACCTTTGGCCTGGGAGCAGGGGCTCGACGTTTACAATTTTTTAGTGTGAAGGCTGATTTTGGCCGAGAGTGAGGTAAGGCGCTATGTTGAGCCCTTGCGCGGCTAGGCGAGCCCGCAGCCCCAATGCGAGTGGGGCTGTGCGAGGGCCGCTGAGGGAGGTTTGAGGCCAGGCATCCCTTTTGGGGCTGGCACCTTTGGCCTGGGAGCAGGGGCTCGACGTTTACAATTTTTGGTGTGAAGGCTGATTTTGGCTGAGAGTGACGTAAGACGGTATGTTGAGCCCTTGCGCGGCTAGGCGAGCCCGCAGCCCCAATGCGAGTGGGGCTGTGCGAGGGCCGCTGAGGGAGGTTTGAGGCCAGGCATCCCTTTTGGGGCTGGCACCTTTGGCCTGGGAGCAGGGGCTCGACGTTTACATTTTTTTGGCGTGAAGGCTGATTTTGGCTGAGAGTGAGGTAAGTCGCTATGTTGAGCCCTTGCGCGGCTAGGCGAGCCCGCAGCCCCAATGCGAGTGGGGCTGTGCGAGGGCCGCTGAGGGAGGTTTGAGGCCAGGCATCCCTTTTGGGGCTGGCACCTTTGGCCTGGGAGCAGGGGCTCGACGTTTACAATTTTTTAGTGTGAAGGCTGATTTTGGCTGAGAGTGAGGTAAGGCGCTATGTTGGGCCCTTGCGCGGCTAGGCGAGCCCGCAGCCCCAATGCGAGTGGGGCTGTGCGAGGGCCGCTGAGGGAGGTTTGAGGCCAGGCATCCCTTTTGGGGCTGGCACCTTTGGCCTGGGAGCAGGGGCTCGACGTTTACAATTTTTAGTGTGAAGGCTGATTTTGGCTGAGAGTGACGTAAGGCGCTATGTTGAGCCCTTGCGCGGCTAGGCGAGCCCGCAGCCCCAATGCGAGTGGGGCTGTGCGAGGGCCGCTGAGGGAGGTTTGAGGCCAGGCATCCCTTTTGGGGCTGGCACCTTTGGCCTGGGAGCAGGGGCTCGACGTTTACAATTTTTGGTGTGAAGGCTGATTTTGGCTGAGAGTGAGGTAAGGCGCTATGTTGGGCCCTTGCGCGGCTAGGCGAGCCCGCAGCCCCAATGCGAGTGGGGCTGTGCGAGGGCCGCTGAGGGAGGTTTGAGGCCAGGCATCCCTTTTGGGGCTGGCACCTTTGGCCTGGGAGCAGGGGCTCGACGTTTACAATTTTTTAGTGTGAAGGCTGATTTTGGCCGAGAGTGACGTAAGGCGCTATGTTGAGCCCTTGCGCGGCTAGGCGAGCCCGCAGCCCCAATGCGAGTGGGGCTGTGCGAGGGCCGCTGAGGGAGGTTTGAGGCCAGGCATCCCTTTTGGGGCTGGCACCTTTGGCCTGGGAGCAGGGGCTCGACGTTTACAATTTTTAGTGTGAAGGCTGATTTTGGCCGAGAGTGAGGTAAGACGCTATGTTGAGCCCTTGCGCGGCTAGGCGAGCCCGCAGCCCCAATGCGAGTGGGGCTGTGCGAGGGCCGCTGAGGGAGGTTTGAGGCCAGGCATCCCTTTTGGGGCTGGCACCTTTGGCCTGGGAGCAGGGGCTCGACGTTTACAATTTTTTAGTGTGAAGGCTGATTTTGGCCGAGAATGAGGTAAGGCGCTATGTTGGGCCCTTGCGCGGCTAGGCGAGCCCGCAGCCCCAATGCGAGTGGGGCTGTGCGAGGGCCGCTGAGGGAGGTTTGAGGCCAGGCATCCCTTTTGGGGCTGGCACCTTTGGCCTGGGAGCAGGGGCTCGACGTTTACATTTTTTTGGTGTGAAGGCTGATTTTGGCTGAGAGTGACGTAAGGCGGTATGTTGAGCCCTTGCGCGGCTAGGCGAGCCCGCAGCCCCAATGCGAGTGGGGCTGTGCGAGGGCCGCTGAGGGAGGTTTGAGGCCAGGCATCCCTTTTGGGGCTGGCACCTTTGGCCTGGGAGCAGGGGCTCGACGTTTACAATTTTTGGTGTGAAGGCTGATTTTGGCCGAGAGTGAGGTAAGGCGCTATGTTGAGCCCTTGCGCGGCTAGGCGAGCCCGCAGCCCCAATGCGAGTGGGGCTGTGCGAGGGCCGCTGAGGGAGGTTTGAGGCCAGGCATCCCTTTTGGGGCTGGCACCTTTGGCCTGGGAGCAGGGGCTCGACGTTTACAATTTTTGGTGTGAAGGCTGATTTTGGCCGAGAGTGAGGTAAGGCGCTATGTTGAGCCCTTGCGCGGCTAGGCGAGCCCGCAGCCCCAATGCGAGTGGGGCTGTGCGAGGGCCGCTGAGGGAGGTTTGAGGCCAGGCATCCCTTTTGGGGCTGGCACCTTTGGCCTGGGAGCAGGGGCTCGACGTTTACAATTTTTTAGTGTGAAGGCTGATTTTGGCTGAGAGTGAGGTAAGGCGCTATGTTGGGCCCTTGCGCGGCTAGGCGAGCCCGCAGCCCCAATGCGAGTGGGGCTGTGCGAGGGCCGCTGTGGGAGGTTTGAGGCCAGGCATCCCTTTTGGGGCTGGCACCTTTGGCCTGGGAGCAGGGGCTCGACGTTTACAATTTTTTAGTGTGAAGGCTGATTTTGGCCGAGAGTGAGTAAGGCGCTATGTTGAGCCCTTGCGCGGCTAGGCGAGCCCGCAGCCCCAATGCGAGTGGGGCTGTGCGAGGGCCGCTGAGGGAGGTTTGAGGCCAGGCATCCCTTTTGGGGCTGGCACCTTTGGCCTGGGAGCAGGGGCTCGACGTTTACAATTTTTTAGTGTGAAGGCTGATTTTGGCCGAGAGTGACGTAAGACGGTATGTTGAGCCCTTGCGCGGCTAGGCGAGCCCGCAGCCCCAATGCGAGTGGGGCTGTGCGAGGGCCGCTGAGGGAGGTTTGAGGCCAGGCATCCCTTTTGGGGCTGGCACCTTTGGCCTGGGAGCAGGGGCTCGACGTTTACAATTTTTGGTGTGAAGGCTGATTTTGGCCGAGAGTGAGTAAGGCGCTATGTTGGCCCTTGCGCGGCTAGGCGAGCCCGCAGCCCCAATGCGAGTGGGGCTGTGCGAGGGCCGCTGAGGGAGGTTTGAGGCCAGGCATCCCTTTTGGGGCTGGCACCTTTGGCCTGGGAGCAGGGGCTCGACGTTTACAATTTTTTAGTGTGAAGGCTGATTTTGGCTGAGAGTGAGGTAAGTCGCTATGTTGAGCCCTTGCGCGGCTAGGCGAGCCCGCAGCCCCAATGCGAGTGGGGCTGTGCGAGGGCCGCTGAGGGAGGTTTGAGGCCAGGCATCCCTTTTGGGGCTGGCACCTTTGGCCTGGGAGCAGGGGCTCGACGTTTACAATTTTTTAGTGTGAACGCTGATTTTGGCTGAGAGTGAGGTAAGGCGCTATGTTGAGCCCTTGCGCGGCTAGGCGAGCCCGCAGCCCCAATGCGAGTGGGGCTGTGCGAGGGCCGCTGAGGGAGGTTTGAGGCCAGGCATCCCTTTTGGAGCTGGCACCTTTGGCCTGGGAGCAGGGGCTCGACGTTTACAATTTTTAGTGTGAAGGCTGATTTTGGCTGAGAGTGAGGTAAGGCGCTATGTTGGGCCCTTGCGCGGCTAGGCGAGCCCGCAGCCCCAATGCGAGTGGGGCTGTGCGAGGGCCGCTGAGGGAGGTTTGAGGCCAGGCATCCCTTTTGGGGCTGGCACCTTTGGCCTGGGAGCAGGGGCTCGACGTTTACAATTTTTTAGTGTGAAGGCTGATTTTGGCTGAGAGTGACGTAAGACGCTATGTTGTGCCCTTGCGCGGCTAGGCGAGCCCGCAGCCCCAATGCGAGTGGGGCTGTGCGAGGGCCGCTGAGGGAGGTTTGAGGCCAGGCATCCCTTTTGGGGCTGGCACCTTTGGCCTGGGAGCAGGGGCTCGACGTTTACAATTTTTTAGTGTGAAGGCTGATTTTGGCCGAGAGTGAGTAAGGCGCTATGTTGAGCCCTTGCGCGGCTAGGCGAGCCCGCAGCCCCAATGCGAGTGGGGCTGTGCGAGGGCCGCTGAGGGAGGTTTGAGGCCAGGCATCCCTTTTGGGGCTGGCACCTTTGGCCTGGGAGCAGGGGCTCGACGTTTACAATTTTTTAGTGTGAAGGCTGATTTTGGCTGAGAGTGAGGTAAGGCGCTATGTTGGGCCCTTGCGCGGCTAGGCGAGCCCGCAGCCCCAATGCGAGTGGGGCTGTGCGAGGGCCGCTGAGGGAGGTTTGAGGCCAGGCATCCCTTTTGGGGCTGGCACCTTTGGCCTGGGAGCAGGGGCTCGACGTTTACAATTTTTTAGTGTGAAGGCTGATTTTGGCTGAGAGTGAGGTAAGACGCTATGTTGAGCCCTTGCGCGGCTAGGCGAGCCCGCAGCCCCAATGCGAGTGGGGCTGTGCGAGGGCCGCTGAGGGAGGTTTGAGGCCAGGCATCCCTTTTGGGGCTGGCACCTTTGGCCTGGGAGCAGGGGCTCGACGTTTACAATTTTTTAGTGTGAAGGCTGATTTTGGCTGAGAGTGACGTAAGACGCTATGTTGAGCCCTTGCGCGGCTAGGCGAGCCCGCAGCCCCAATGCGAGTGGGGCTGTGCGAGGGCCGCTGAGGGAGGTTTGAGGCCAGGCATCCCTTTTGGGGCTGGCACCTTTGGCCTGGGAGCAGGGGCTCGACGTTTACAATTTTTTAGTGTGAAGGCTGATTTTGGCCGAGAGTGAGTAAGGCGCTATGTTGAGCCCTTGCGCGGCTAGGCGAGCCCGCAGCCCCAATGCGAGTGGGGCTGTGCGAGGGCCGCTGAGGGAGGTTTGAGGCCAGGCATCCCTTTTGGGGCTGGCACCTTTGGCCTGGGAGCAGGGGCTCGACGTTTGCAGTTTTGGTGTGAAGGCTGATTTTGGCTGAAAGTGAGGTAAGGCGCTATGTTGAGCCCTTGCGCGGCTAGGCGAGCCCGCAGCCCCAATGCGAGTGGGGCTGTGCGAGGGCCGCTGAGGGAGGTTTGAGGCCAGGCATCCCTTTTGGGGCTGGCACCTTTGGCCTGGGAGCAGGGGCTCGACGTTTACAATTTTTTAGTGTGAAGGCTGATTTTGGCTGAGAGTGACGTAAGACGGTATGTTGGCCCTTGCGCGGCTAGGCGAGCCCGCAGCCCCAATGCGAGTGGGGCTGTGCGAGGGCCGCTGAGGGAGGTTTGAGGCCAGGCATCCCTTTTGGGGCTGGCACCTTTGGCCTGGGAGCAGGGGCTCGACGTTTACAATTTTTGGTGTGAAGGCTGATTTTGGCTGGGAGTGAGGTAAGGCGCTATGTTGAGCCCTTGCGCGGCTAGGCGAGCCCGCAGCCCCAATGCGAGTGGGGCTGTGCGAGGGCCGCTGAGGGAGGTTTGAGGCCAGGCATCCCTTTTGGGGCTGGCACCTTTGGCCTGGGAGCAGGGGCTCGACGTTTACAATTTTTTAGTGTGAAGGCTGATTTTGGCTGAGAGTGAGGTAAGACGCTATGTTGGGCCCTTGCGCGGCTAGGCGAGCCCGCAGCCCCAATGCGAGTGGGGCTGTGCGAGGGCCGCTGAGGGAGGTTTGAGGCCAGGCATCCCTTTTGGGGCTGGCACCTTTGGCCTGGGAGCAGGGGCTCGACGTTTACAATTTTTTAGTGTGAAGGCTGATTTTGGCCGAGAGTGAGGTAAGGCGCTATGTTGAGCCCTTGCGCGGCTAGGCGAGCCCGCAGCCCCAATGCGAGTGGGGCTGTGCGAGGGCCGCTGAGGGAGGTTTGAGGCCAGGCATCCCTTTTGGGGCTGGCACCTTTGGCCTGGGAGCAGGGGCTCGACGTTTACAATTTTTTAGTGTGAAGGCTGATTTTGGCTGAGAGTGACGTAAGGCGCTATGTTGAGCCCTTGCGCGGCTAGGCGAGCCCGCAGCCCCAATGCGAGTGGGGCTGTGCGAGGGCCGCTGAGGGAGGTTTGAGGCCAGGCATCCCTTTTGGGGCTGGCACCTTTGGCCTGGGAGCAGGGGCTCGACGTTTACAATTTTTTAGTGTGAAGGCTGATTTTGGCTGAGAGTGACGTAAGACGCTATGTTGAGCCCTTGCGCGGCTAGGCGAGCCCGCAGCCCCAATGCGAGTGGGGCTGTGCGAGGGCCGCTGAGGGAGGTTTGAGGCCAGGCATCCCTTTTGGGGCTGGCACCTTTGGCCTGGGAGCAGGGGCTCGACGTTTACAATTTTTAGTGTGAAGGCTGATTTTGGCTGAGAGTGACGTAAGGCGCTATGTTGAGCCCTTGCGCGGCTAGGCGAGCCCGCAGCCCCAATGCGAGTGGGGCTGTGCGAGGGCCGCTGAGGGAGGTTTGAGGCCAGGCATCCCTTTTGGGGCTGGCACCTTTGGCCTGGGAGCAGGGGCTCGACGTTTACAATTTTTTAGTGTGAAGGCTGATTTTGGCTGAGAGTGAGGTAAGGCGCTATGTTGGGCCCTTGCGCGGCTAGGCGAGCCCGCAGCCCCAATGCGAGTGGGGCTGTGCGAGGGCCGCTGAGGGAGGTTTGAGGCCAGGCATCCCTTTTGGGGCTGGCACCTTTGGCCTGGGAGCAGGGGCTCGACGTTTACAATTTTTGGTGTGAAGGCTGATTTTGGCTGAGAGTGACGTAAGACGCTATGTTGAGCCCTTGCGCGGCTAGGCGAGCCCGCAGCCCCAATGCGAGTGGGGCTGTGCGAGGGCCGCTGAGGGAGGTTTGAGGCCAGGCATCCCTTTTGGGGCTGGCACCTTTGGCCTGGGAGCAGGGGCTCGACGTTTACAATTTGGAGGTGAAGGCTGATTTTGGCTGAGAGTGAGGTAAGGCGCTATGTTGAGCCCTTGCGCGGCTAGGCGAGCCCGCAGCCCCAATGCGAGTGGGGCTGTGCGAGGGCCGCTGAGGGAGGTTTGAGGCCAGGCATCCCTTTTGGGGCTGGCACCTTTGGCCTGGGAGCAGGGGCTCGACGTTTACATTTTTTTGGCGTGAAGGCTGATTTTGGCTGAGAGTGAGGTAAGGCGCTATGTTGGGCCCTTGCGCGGCTAGGCGAGCCCGCAGCCCCAATGCGAGTGGGGCTGTGCGAGGGCCGCTGAGGGAGGTTTGAGGCCAGGCATCCGTTTTGGGGCTGGCACCTTTGGCCTGGGAGCAGGGGCTCGACGTTTACAATTTTTGGTGTGAAGGCTGATTTTGGCTGAGAGTGACGTAAGACGCTATGTTGAGCCCTTGCGCGGCTAGGCGAGCCCGCAGCCCCAATGCGAGTGGGGCTGTGCGAGGGCCGCTGAGGGAGGTTTGAGGCCAGGCATCCCTTTTGGGGCTGGCACCTTTGGCCTGGGAGCAGGGGCTCGACGTTTACAATTTTTTAGTGTGAAGGCTGATTTTGGCTGAGAATGAGGTAAGTCGCTATGTTGAGCCCTTGCGCGGCTAGGCGAGCCCGCAGCCCCAATGCGAGTGGGGCTGTGCGAGGGCCGCTGAGGGAGGTTTGAGGCCAGGCATCCCTTTTGGGGCTGGCACCTTTGGCCTGGGAGCAGGGGCTCGACGTTTACAATTTTTTAGTGTGAAGGCTGATTTTGGCTGAGAGTGACGTAAGGCGCTATGTTGAGCCCTTGCGCGGCTAGGCGAGCCCGCAGCCCCAATGCGAGTGGGGCTGTGCGAGGGCCGCTGAGGGAGGTTTGAGGCCAGGCATCCGTTTTGGGGCTGGCACCTTTGGCCTGGGAGCAGGGGCTCGACGTTTACAATTTTTAGTGTGAAGGCTGATTTTGGCCGAGAGTGACGTAAGACGCTATGTTGAGCCCTTGCGCGGCTAGGCGAGCCCGCAGCCCCAATGCGAGTGGGGCTGTGCGAGGGCCGCTGAGGGAGGTTTGAGGCCAGGCATCCCTTTTGGGGCTGGCACCTTTGGCCTGGGAGCAGGGGCTCGACGTTTACAATTTTTTAGTGTGAAGGCTGATTTTGGCTGAGAGTGAGGTAAGGCGCTATGTTGAGCCCTTGCGCGGCTAGGCGAGCCCGCAGCCCCAATGCGAGTGGGGCTGTGCGAGGGCCGCTGAGGGAGGTTTGAGGCCAGGCATCCGTTTTGGGGCTGGCACCTTTGGCCTGGGAGCAGGGGCTCGACGTTTACAATTTTTTAGTGTGAAGGCTGATTTTGGCTGAGAGTGAGGTAAGACGGTATGTTGAGCCCTTGCGCGGCTAGGCGAGCCCGCAGCCCCAATGCGAGTGGGGCTGTGCGAGGGCCGCTGAGGGAGGTTTGAGGCCAGGCATCCCTTTTGGGGCTGGCACCTTTGGCCTGGGAGCAGGGGCTCGACGTTTACAATTTTTGGTGTGAAGGCTGATTTTGGCTGAGAGTGAGGTAAGGCGCTATGTTGAGCCCTTGCGCGGCTAGGCGAGCCCGCAGCCCCAATGCGAGTGGGGCTGTGCGAGGGCCGCTGAGGGAGGTTTGAGGCCAGGCATCCCTTTTGGGGCTGGCACCTTTGGCCTGGGAGCAGGGGCTCGACGTTTACAATTTTTTAGTGTGAAGGCTGATTTTGGCTGAGAGTGACGTAAGACGCTATGTTGGCCCTTGCGCGGCTAGGCGAGCCCGCAGCCCCAATGCGAGTGGGGCTGTGCGAGGGCCGCTGAGGGAGGTTTGAGGCCAGGCATCCCTTTTGGGGCTGGCACCTTTGGCCTGGGAGCAGGGGCTCGACGTTTACAATTTTTTAGTGTGAAGGCTGATTTTGGCTGAGAGTGAGGTAAGACGCTATGTTGAGCCCTTGCGCGGCTAGGCGAGCCCGCAGCCCCAATGCGAGTGGGGCTGTGCGAGGGCCGCTGAGGGAGGTTTGAGGCCAGGCATCCCTTTTGGGGCTGGCACCTTTGGCCTGGGAGCAGGGGCTCGACGTTTACAATTTTTTAGTGTGAAGGCTGATTTTGGCCGAGAGTGAGGTAAGGCGCTATGTTGAGCCCTTGCGCGGCTAGGCGAGCCCGCAGCCCCAATGCGAGTGGGGCTGTGCGAGGGCCGCTGAGGGAGGTTTGAGGCCAGGCATCCCTTTTGGGGCTGGCACCTTTGGCCTGGGAGCAGGGGCTCGACGTTTACAATTTTTAGTGTGAAGGCTGATTTTGGCTGAGAGTGAGGTAAGACGCTATGTTGAGCCCTTGCGCGGCTAGGCGAGCCCGCAGCCCCAATGCGAGTGGGGCTGTGCGAGGGCCGCTGAGGGAGGTTTGAGGCCAGGCATCCCTTTTGGGGCTGGCACCTTTGGCCTGGGAGCAGGGGCTCGACGTTTACAATTTTTAGTGTGAAGGCTGATTTTGGCTGAGAGTGACGTAAGACGCTATGTTGAGCCCTTGCGCGGCTAGGCGAGCCCGCAGCCCCAATGCGAGTGGGGCTGTGCGAGGGCCGCTGAGGGAGGTTTGAGGCCAGGCATCCCTTTTGGGGCTGGCACCTTTGGCCTGGGAGCAGGGGCTCGACGTTTACAATTTTTTAGTGTGAAGTCTGATTTTGGCCGAGAGTGAGGTAAGTCGCTATGTTGGGCCCTTGCGCGGCTAGGCGAGCCCGCAGCCCCAATGCGAGTGGGGCTGTGCGAGGGCCGCTGAGGGAGGTTTGAGGCCAGGCATCCCTTTTGGGGCTGGCACCTTTGGCCTGGGAGCAGGGGCTCGACGTTTACAATTTTTGGTGTGAAGGCTGATTTTGGCTGAGAGTGACGTAAGGCGCTATGTTGAGCCCTTGCGCGGCTAGGCGAGCCCGCAGCCCCAATGCGAGTGGGGCTGTGCGAGGGCCGCTGAGGGAGGTTTGAGGCCAGGCATCCCTTTTGGGGCTGGCACCTTTGGCCTGGGAGCAGGGGCTCGACGTTTTCATTTTTTTAGGGTGAAGGCTGATTTTGGCTGAGAGTGAGGTAAGGCGCTATGTTGAGCCCTTGCGCGGCTAGGCGAGCCCGCAGCCCCAATGCGAGTGGGGCTGTGCGAGGGCCGCTGAGGGAGGTTTGAGGCCAGGCATCCCTTTTGGGGCTGGCACCTTTGGCCTGGGAGCAGGGGCTCGACGTTTACAATTTTTTAGTGTGAAGGCTGATTTTGGCTGAGAGTGAGGTAAGACGCTATGTTGGGCCCTTGCGCGGCTAGGCGAGCCCGCAGCCCCAATGCGAGTGGGGCTGTGCGAGGGCCGCTGAGGGAGGTTTGAGGCCAGGCATCCCTTTTGGGGCTGGCACCTTTGGCCTGGGAGCAGGGGCTCGACGTTTACAATTTTTTAGTGTGAAGGCTGATTTTGGCCGAGAGTGAGGTAAGACGCTATGTTGAGCCCTTGCGCGGCTAGGCGAGCCCGCAGCCCCAATGCGAGTGGGGCTGTGCGAGGGCCGCTGAGGGAGGTTTGAGGCCAGGCATCCCTTTTGGGGCTGGCACCTTTGGCCTGGGAGCAGGGGCTCGACGTTTACAATTTTTTAGTGTGAAGGCTGATTTTGGCTGAGAGTGAGGTAAGGCGCTATGTTGGCCCTTGCGCGGCTAGGCGAGCCCGCAGCCCCAATGCGAGTGGGGCTGTGCGAGGGCCGCTGAGGGAGGTTTGAGGCCAGGCATCCCTTTTGGGGCTGGCACCTTTGGCCTGGGAGCAGGGGCTCGACGTTTACAATTTTTTAGTGTGAAGGCTGATTTTGGCTGAGAGTGACGTAAGGCGCTATGTTGAGCCCTTGCGCGGCTAGGCGAGCCCGCAGCCCCAATGCGAGTGGGGCTGTGCGAGGGCCGCTGAGGGAGGTTTGAGGCCAGGCATCCCTTTTGGGGCTGGCACCTTTGGCCTGGGAGCAGGGGCTCGACGTTTACAATTTTTAGTGTGAAGGCTGATTTTGGCTGAGAGTGAGGTAAGGCGCTATGTTGAGCCCTTGCGCGGCTAGGCGAGCCCGCAGCCCCAATGCGAGTGGGGCTGTGCGAGGGCCGCTGAGGGAGGTTTGAGGCCAGGCATCCCTTTTGGGGCTGGCACCTTTGGCCTGGGAGCAGGGGCTCGACGTTTACAATTTTTAGTGTGAAGGCTGATTTTGGCTGAGAGTGAGTAAGACGCTATGTTGAGCCCTTGCGCGGCTAGGCGAGCCCGCAGCCCCAATGCGAGTGGGGCTGTGCGAGGGCCGCTGAGGGAGGTTTGAGGCCAGGCATCCCTTTTGGGGCTGGCACCTTTGGCCTGGGAGCAGGGGCTGGACGTTTACAATTTTTTAGTGTGAAGGCTGATTTTGGCTGAGAGTGAGGTAAGGGGCTATGTTGAGCCCTTGCACGGCTAGGCGAGCCCGCAGCCCCAATGCGAGTGGGGCTGTGCGAGGGCCGCTGAGGGAGGTTTGAGGCCAGGCATCCCTTTTGGGGCTGGCACCTTTGGCCTGGGAGCAGGGGCTCGACGTTTACAATTTTTGAGTGTGAAGGCTGATTTTGGCTGAGAGTGAGGTAAGACGCTATGTTGAGCCCTTGCGCGGCTAGGCGAGCCCGCAGCCCCAATGCGAGTGGGGCTGTGCGAGGGCCGCTGAGGGAGGTTTGAGGCCAGGCATCCCTTTTGGGGCTGGCACCTTTGGCCTGGGAGCAGGGGCTCGACGTTTACAATTTTTGGTGTGAAGGCTGATTTTGGCCGAGAATGAGGTAAGGCGCTATGTTGAGCCCTTGCGCGGCTAGGCGAGCCCGCAGCCCCAATGCGAGTGGGGCTGTGCGAGGGCCGCTGAGGGAGGTTTGAGGCCAGGCATCCCTTTTGGGGCTGGCACCTTTGGCCTGGGAGCAGGGGCTCGACGTTTACAATTTTTTAGTGTGAAGGCTGATTTTGGCTGAGAGTGACGTAAGACGGTATGTTGAGCCCTTGCGCGGCTAGGCGAGCCCGCAGCCCCAATGCGAGTGGGGCTGTGCGAGGGCCGCTGAGGGAGGTTTGAGGCCAGGCATCCCTTTTGGGGCTGGCACCTTTGGCCTGGGAGCAGGGGCTCGACGTTTACAATTTTTTGGCGTGAAGGCTGATTTTGGCTGAGAGTGACGTAAGGCGCTATGTTGAGCCCTTGCGCGGCTAGGCGAGCCCGCAGCCCCAATGCGAGTGGGGCTGTGCGAGGGCCGCTGAGGGAGGTTTGAGGCCAGGCATCCCTTTTGGAGCTGGCACCTTTGGCCTGGGAGCAGGGGCTCGACGTTTACATTTTTTTTGGCGTGAAGGCTGATTTTGGCTGAGAGTGAGGTAAGGCGCTATGTTGAGCCCTTGCGCGGCTAGGCGAGCCCGCAGCCCCAATGCGAGTGGGGCTGTGCGAGGGCCGCTGAGGGAGGTTTGAGGCCAGGCATCCCTTTTGGGGCTGGCACCTTTGGCCTGGGAGCAGGGGCTCGACGTTTACAATTTTTGGTGTGAAGGCTGATTTTGGCCGAGAGTGACGTAAGGCACTATGTTGAGCCCTTGCGCGGCTAGGCGAGCCCGCAGCCCCAATGCGAGTGGGGCTGTGCGAGGGCCGCTGAGGGAGGTTTGAGGCCAGGCATCCCTTTTGGGGCTGGCACCTTTGGCCTGGGAGCAGGGGCTCGACGTTTACAATTTTTGGTGTGAAGGCTGATTTTGGCCGAGAATGAGGTAAGGCGCTATGTTGGGCCCTTGCGCGGCTAGGCGAGCCCGCAGCCCCAATGCGAGTGGGGCTGTGCGAGGGCCGCTGAGGGAGGTTTGAGGCCAGGCATCCCTTTTGGGGCTGGCACCTTTGGCCTGGGAGCAGGGGCTCGACGTTTACAATTTTTTAGTGTGAAGGCTGATTTTGGCTGGGAGTGACGTAAGGCGCTATGTTGGGCCCTTGCGCGGCTAGGCGAGCCCGCAGCCCCAATGCGAGTGGGGCTGTGCGAGGGCCGCTGAGGGAGGTTTGAGGCCAGGCATCCCTTTTGGGGCTGGCACCTTTGGCCTGGGAGCAGGGGCTCGACGTTTACAATTTTTTAGTGTGAAGGCTGATTTTGGCTGAGAGTGAGGTAAGGCGCTATGTTGGGCCCTTGCGCGGCTAGGCGAGCCCGCAGCCCCAATGCGAGTGGGGCTGTGCGAGGGCCGCTGAGGGAGGTTTGAGGCCAGGCATCCCTTTTGGGGCTGGCACCTTTGGCCTGGGAGCAGGGGCTCGACGTTTACAATTTTTTAGTGAAGGCTGATTTTGGCTGAGAGTGACGTAAGACGCTATGTTGAGCCCTTGCGCGGCTAGGCGAGCCCGCAGCCCCAATGCGAGTGGGGCTGTGCGAGGGCCGCTGAGGGAGGTTTGAGGCCAGGCATCCCTTTTGGGGCTGGCACCTTTGGCCTGGGAGCAGGGGCTCGACGTTTACAATTTTTTAGTGTGAAGGCTGATTTTGGCTGAGAGTGAGTAAGACGCTATGTTGAGCCCTTGCGCGGCTAGGCGAGCCCGCAGCCCCAATGCGAGTGGGGCTGTGCGAGGGCCGCTGAGGGAGGTTTGAGGCCAGGCATCCCTTTTGGGGCTGGCACCTTTGGCCTGGGAGCAGGGGCTCGACGTTTACAATTTTTTAGTGTGAAGGCTGATTTTGGCCGAGAGTGAGTAAGGCGCTATGTTGAGCCCTTGCGCGGCTAGGCGAGCCCGCAGCCCCAATGCGAGTGGGGCTGTGCGAGGGCCGCTGAGGGAGGTTTGAGGCCAGGCATCCGTTTTGGGGCTGGCACCTTTGGCCTGGGAGCAGGGGCTCGACGTTTACAATTTTTGGTGTGAAGGCTGATTTTGGCTGAGAGTGACGTAAGACGGTATGTTGAGCCCTTGCGCGGCTAGGCGAGCCCGCAGCCCCAATGCGAGTGGGGCTGTGCGAGGGCCGCTGAGGGAGGTTTGAGGCCAGGCATCCCTTTTGGGGCTGGCACCTTTGGCCTGGGAGCAGGGGCTCGACGTTTACAATTTTTGGTGTGAAGGCTGATTTTGGCTGAGAGTGACGTAAGACGCTATGTTGAGCCCTTGCGCGGCTAGGCGAGCCCGCAGCCCCAATGCGAGTGGGGCTGTGCGAGGGCCGCTGAGGGAGGTTTGAGGCCAGGCATCCCTTTTGGGGCTGGCACCTTTGGCCTGGGAGCAGGGGCTCGACGTTTACAATTTTTAGTGTGAAGGCTGATTTTGGCTGAGAGTGAGTAAGGCGCTATGTTGGGCCCTTGCGCGGCTAGGCGAGCCCGCAGCCCCAATGCGAGTGGGGCTGTGCGAGGGCCGCTGAGGGAGGTTTGAGGCCAGGCATCCCTTTTGGGGCTGGCACCTTTGGCCTGGGAGCAGGGGCTCGACGTTTACAATTTTTTAGTGTGAAGGCTGATTTTGGCTGAGAGTGACGTAAGGCGCTATGTTGAGCCCTTGCGCGGCTAGGCGAGCCCGCAGCCCCAATGCGAGTGGGGCTGTGCGAGGGCCGCTGAGGGAGGTTTGAGGCCAGGCATCCCTTTTGGGGCTGGCACCTTTGGCCTGGGAGCAGGGGCTCGACGTTTACAATTTTTTAGTGTGAAGGCTGATTTTGGCTGAGAGTGAGGTAAGGCGCTATGTTGAGCCCTTGCGCGGCTAGGCGAGCCCGCAGCCCCAATGCGAGTGGGGCTGTGCGAGGGCCGCTGAGGGAGGTTTGAGGCCAGGCATCCCTTTTGGGGCTGGCACCTTTGGCCTGGGAGCAGGGGCTCGACGTTTACAATTTTTGGTGTGAAGGCTGATTTTGGCTGAGAGTGACGTAAGACGCTATGTTGAGCCCTTGCGCGGCTAGGCGAGCCCGCAGCCCCAATGCGAGTGGGGCTGTGCGAGGGCCGCTGAGGGAGGTTTGAGGCCAGGCATCACTTTTGGGGCTGGCACCTTTGGCCTGGGAGCAGGGGCTCGACGTTTACAATTTTTTAGTGTGAAGTCTGATTTTGGCCGAGAGTGAGGTAAGGCGCTATGTTGAGCCCTTGCGCGGCTAGGCGAGCCCGCAGCCCCAATGCGAGTGGGGCTGTGCGAGGGCCGCTGAGGGAGGTTTGAGGCCAGGCATCCCTTTTGGGGCTGGCACCTTTGGCCTGGGAGCAGGGGCTCGACGTTTACAATTTTTTAGTGTGAAGGCTGATTTTGGCCGAGAGTGAGGTAAGGCGCTATGTGGGCCCTTGCGCGGCTAGGCGAGCCCGCAGCCCCAATGCGAGTGGGGCTGTGCGAGGGCCGCTGAGGGAGGTTTGAGGCCAGGCATCCGTTTTGGGGCTGGCACCTTTGGCCTGGGAGCAGGGGCTCGACGTTTACATTTTTTTGGCGTGAAGGCTGATTTTGGCTGAGAGTGACGTAAGGCGCTATGTTGAGCCCTTGCGCGGCTAGGCGAGCCCGCAGCCCCAATGCGAGTGGGGCTGTGCGAGGGCCGCTGAGGGAGGTTTGAGGCCAGGCATCCCTTTTGGGGCTGGCACCTTTGGCCTGGGAGCAGGGGCTCGACGTTTACAATTTTTGGAGGTTGAAGGCTGATTTTGGCCGAGAGTGAGGTAAGGCGCTATGTTGGGCCCTTGCGCGGCTAGGCGAGCCCGCAGCCCCAATGCGAGTGGGGCTGTGCGAGGGCCGCTGAGGGAGGTTTGAGGCCAGGCATCCCTTTTGGGGCTGGCACCTTTGGCCTGGGAGCAGGGGCTCGACGTTTACAATTTTTTAGTGTGAAGGCTGATTTTGGCCGAGAGTGACGTAAGACGCTATGTTGTGCCCTTGCGCGGCTAGGCGAGCCCGCAGCCCCAATGCGAGTGGGGCTGTGCGAGGGCCGCTGAGGGAGGTTTGAGGCCAGGCATCCCTTTTGGGGCTGGCACCTTTGGCCTGGGAGCAGGGGCTCGACGTTTACAATTTTTGGTGTGAAGGCTGATTTTGGCTGAGAGTGACGTAAGACGCTATGTTGAGCCCTTGCGCGGCTAGGCGAGCCCGCAGCCCCAATGCGAGTGGGGCTGTGCGAGGGCCGCTGAGGGAGGTTTGAGGCCAGGCATCCCTTTTGGGGCTGGCACCTTTGGCCTGGGAGCAGGGGCTCGACGTTTACAATTTTTAGTGTGAAGGCTGATTTTGGCCGAGAGTGACGTAAGGCGCTATGTTGGGCCCTTGCGCGGCTAGGCGAGCCCGCAGCCCCAATGCGAGTGGGGCTGTGCGAGGGCCGCTGAGGGAGGTTTGAGGCCAGGCATCCCTTTTGGGGCTGGCACCTTTGGCCTGGGAGCAGGGGCTCGACGTTTACAATTTTTGGTGTGAAGGCTGATTTTGGCCGAGAGTGACGTAAGACGCTATGTTGAGCCCTTGCGCGGCTAGGCGAGCCCGCAGCCCCAATGCGAGTGGGGCTGTGCGAGGGCCGCTGAGGGAGGTTTGAGGCCAGGCATCCCTTTTGGGGCTGGCACCTTTGGCCTGGGAGCAGGGGCTCGACGTTTACAATTTTTTAGTGTGAAGGCTGATTTTGGCCGAGAGTGAGGTAAGACGCTATGTTGGCCCTTGCGCGGCTAGGCGAGCCCGCAGCCCCAATGCGAGTGGGGCTGTGCGAGGGCCGCTGAGGGAGGTTTGAGGCCAGGCATCCCTTTTGGGGCTGGCACCTTTGGCCTGGGAGCAGGGGCTCGACGTTTACAATTTTTGGTGTGAAGGCTGATTTTGGCTGAGAGTGACGTAAGACGCTATGTTGAGCCCTTGCGCGGCTAGGCGAGCCCGCAGCCCCAATGCGAGTGGGGCTGTGCGAGGGCCGCTGAGGGAGGTTTGAGGCCAGGCATCCCTTTTGGGGCTGGCACCTTTGGCCTGGGAGCAGGGGCTCGACGTTTACAATTTTTGGTGTGAAGGCTGATTTTGGCTGAGAGTGAGGTAAGGCGCTATGTTGAGCCCTTGCGCGGCTAGGCGAGCCCGCAGCCCCAATGCGAGTGGGGCTGTGCGAGGGCCGCTGAGGGAGGTTTGAGGCCAGGCATCCGTTTTGGGGCTGGCACCTTTGGCCTGGGAGCAGGGGCTCGACGTTTACAATTTTTGGTGTGAAGGCTGATTTTGGCTGAGAGTGAGGTAAGACGCTATGTTGAGCCCTTGCGCGGCTAGGCGAGCCCGCAGCCCCAATGCGAGTGGGGCTGTGCGAGGGCCGCTGAGGGAGGTTTGAGGCCAGGCATCCGTTTTGGGGCTGGCACCTTTGGCCTGGGAGCAGGGGCTCGACGTTTACAATTTTTTAGTGTGAAGGCTGATTTTGGCTGGGAGTGACGTAAGGCGCTATGTTGGGCCCTTGCGCGGCTAGGCGAGCCCGCAGCCCCAATGCGAGTGGGGCTGTGCGAGGGCCGCTGAGGGAGGTTTGAGGCCAGGCATCCCTTTTGGGGCTGGCACCTTTGGCCTGGGAGCAGGGGCTCGACGTTTACAATTTTTTAGTGTGAAGGCTGATTTTGGCTGAGAGTGAGGTAAGGCGCTATGTTGGGCCCTTGCGCGGCTAGGCGAGCCCGCACCCCCAATGCGAGTGGGGCTGTGCGAGGGCCGCTGAGGGAGGTTTGAGGCCAGGCATCCCTTTTGGGGCTGGCACCTTTGGCCTGGGAGCAGGGGCTCGACGTTTACAATTTTTTAGTGTGAAGGCTGATTTTGGCTGAGAGTGAGGTAAGACGCTATGTTGAGCCCTTGCGCGGCTAGGCGAGCCCGCAGCCCCAATGCGAGTGGGGCTGTGCGAGGGCCGCTGAGGGAGGTTTGAGGCCAGGCATCCCTTTTGGGGCTGGCACCTTTGGCCTGGGAGCAGGGGCTCGACGTTTACAATTTTTAGTGTGAAGGCTGATTTTGGCCGAGAGTGAGGTAAGGCGCTATGTTGGGCCCTTGCGCGGCTAGGCGAGCCCGCAGCCCCAATGCGAGTGGGGCTGTGCGAGGGCCGCTGAGGGAGGTTTGAGGCCAGGCATCCCTTTTGGGGCTGGCACCTTTGGCCTGGGAGCAGGGGCTCGACGTTTACAATTTTTGGTGTGAAGGCTGATTTTGGCTGAGAGTGACGTAAGACGCTATGTTGAGCCCTTGCGCGGCTAGGCGAGCCCGCAGCCCCAATGCGAGTGGGGCTGTGCGAGGGCCGCTGAGGGAGGTTTGAGGCCAGGCATCCCTTTTGGGGCTGGCACCTTTGGCCTGGGAGCAGGGGCTCGACGTTTACAATTTTTGGTGTGAAGGCTGATTTTGGCTGAGAGTGACGTAAGACGCTATGTTGAGCCCTTGCGCGGCTAGGCGAGCCCGCAGCCCCAATGCGAGTGGGGCTGTGCGAGGGCCGCTGAGGGAGGTTTGAGGCCAGGCATCCCTTTTGGGGCTGGCACCTTTGGCCTGGGAGCAGGGGCTCGACGTTTACAATTTTTTAGTGTGAAGGCTGATTTTGGCTGAGAGTGAGGTAAGACGCTATGTTGAGCCCTTGCGCGGCTAGGCGAGCCCGCAGCCCCAATGCGAGTGGGGCTGTGCGAGGGCCGCTGAGGGAGGTTTGAGGCCAGGCATCCCTTTTGGGGCTGGCACCTTTGGCCTGGGAGCAGGGGCTCGACGTTTACAATTTTTTAGTGTGAAGGCTGATTTTGGCGAGAGTGACGTAAGACGGTATGTTGGCCCTTGCGCGGCTAGGCGAGCCCGCAGCCCCAATGCGAGTGGGGCTGTGCGAGGGCCGCTGAGGGAGGTTTGAGGCCAGGCATCCCTTTTGGGGCTGGCACCTTTGGCCTGGGAGCAGGGGCTCGACGTTTACAATTTTTTAGTGTGAAGGCTGATTTTGGCCGAGAGTGAGGTAAGGCGCTATGTTGGCCCTTGCGCGGCTAGGCGAGCCCGCAGCCCCAATGCGAGTGGGGCTGTGCGAGGGCCGCTGAGGGAGGTTTGAGGCCAGGCATCCCTTTTGGGGCTGGCACCTTTGGCCTGGGAGCAGGGGCTCGACGTTTACAATTTTTTAGTGTGAAGGCTGATTTTGGCTGAGAGTGAGGTAAGACGCTATGTTGAGCCCTTGCGCGGCTAGGCGAGCCCGCAGCCCCAATGCGAGTGGGGCTGTGCGAGGGCCGCTGAGGGAGGTTTGAGGCCAGGCATCCCTTTTGGGGCTGGCACCTTTGGCCTGGGAGCAGGGGCTCGACGTTTACAATTTTTTAGTGTGAAGGCTGATTTTGGCTGAGAGTGAGTAAGGCGCTATGTTGGGCCCTTGCGCGGCTAGGCGAGCCCGCAGCCCCAATGCGAGTGGGGCTGTGCGAGGGCCGCTGAGGGAGGTTTGAGGCCAGGCATCCCTTTTGGGGCTGGCACCTTTGGCCTGGGAGCAGGGGCTCGACGTTTACAATTTTTGGTGTGAAGGCTGATTTTGGCCGAGAATGAGGTAAGGCGCTATGTTGGGCCCTTGCGCGGCTAGGCGAGCCCGCAGCCCCAATGCGAGTGGGGCTGTGCGAGGGCCGCTGAGGGAGGTTTGAGGCCAGGCATCCCTTTTGGGGCTGGCACCTTTGGCCTGGGAGCAGGGGCTCGACGTTTACAATTTTTGGCGTGAAGGCTGATTTTGGCTGAGAGTGACGTAAGGCGCTATGTTGAGCCCTTGCGCGGCTAGGCGAGCCCGCAGCCCCAATGCGAGTGGGGCTGTGCGAGGGCCGCTGAGGGAGGTTTGAGGCCAGGCATCCCTTTTGGGGCTGGCACCTTTGGCCTGGGAGCAGGGGCTCGACGTTTACAATTTTTTAGTGTGAAGGCTGATTTTGGCCGAGAGTGACATAAGGCGCTATGTTGAGCCCTTGCGCGGCTAGGCGAGCCCGCAGCCCCAATGCGAGTGGGGCTGTGCGAGGGCCGCTGAGGGAGGTTTGAGGCCAGGCATCCCTTTTGGGGCTGGCACCTTTGGCCTGGGAGCAGGGGCTCGACGTTTACAATTTTTTAGTGTGAAGGCTGCTTTTGGCTGAGAGTGACGTAAGACGGTATGTTGAGCCCTTGCGCGGCTAGGCGAGCCCGCAGCCCCAATGCGAGTGGGGCTGTGCGAGGGCCGCTGTGGGAGGTTTGAGGCCAGGCATCCCTTTTGGGGCTGGCACCTTTGGCCTGGGAGCAGGGGCTCGACGTTTACAATTTTTTAGTGTGAAGGCTGATTTTGGCCGAGAGTGAGGTAAGGCGCTATGTTGGCCCTTGCGCGGCTAGGCGAGCCCGCAGCCCCAATGCGAGTGGGGCTGTGCGAGGGCCGCTGAGGGAGGTTTGAGGCCAGGCATCCCTTTTGGGGCTGGCACCTTTGGCCTGGGAGCAGGGGCTCGACGTTTACAATTTTTGGTGTGAAGGCTGATTTTGGCTGAGAGTGACGTAAGACGCTATGTTGAGCCCTTGCGCGGCTAGGCGAGCCCGCAGCCCCAATGCGAGTGGGGCTGTGCGAGGGCCGCTGAGGGAGGTTTGAGGCCAGGCATCCCTTTTGGGGCTGGCACCTTTGGCCTGGGAGCAGGGGCTCGACGTTTACAATTTTTTAGTGTGAAGGCTGATTTTGGCCGAGAATGAGGTAAGGCGCTATGTTGGGCCCTTGCGCGGCTAGGCGAGCCCGCAGCCCCAATGCGAGTGGGGCTGTGCGAGGGCCGCTGAGGGAGGTTTGAGGCCAGGCATCCCTTTTGGGGCTGGCACCTTTGGCCTGGGAGCAGGGGCTCGACGTTTACAATTTTTTAGTGTGAAGGCTGATTTTGGCTGAGAGTGAGGTAAGGCGCTATGTTGAGCCCTTGCGCGGCTAGGCGAGCCCGCAGCCCCAATGCGAGTGGGGCTGTGCGAGGGCCGCTGAGGGAGGTTTGAGGCCAGGCATCCCTTTTGGGGCTGGCACCTTTGGCCTGGGAGCAGGGGCTTGACGTTTACAATTTTTGGTGTGAAGTCTGATTTTGGCCGAGAGTGAGGTAAGACGGTATGTTGGGCCCTTGCGCGGCTAGGCGAGCCCGCAGCCCCAATGCGAGTGGGGCTGTGCGAGGGCCGCTGAGGGAGGTTTGAGGCCAGGCATCCCTTTTGGGGCTGGCACCTTTGGCCTGGGAGCAGGGGCTCGACGTTTACAATTTTTGGTGTGAAGGGCGATTTTGGCTGAGAGTGAGGTAAGGCACTATGTTGAGCCCTTGCGCGGCTAGGCGAGCCCGCAGCCCCAATGCGAGTGGGGCTGTGCGAGGGCCGCTGAGGGAGGTTTGAGGCCAGGCATCCCTTTTGGGGCTGGCACCTTTGGCCTGGGAGCAGGGGCTCGACGTTTACAATTTTTTAGTGTGAAGGCTGATTTTGGCCGAGAGTGACGTAAGACGGTATGTTGAGCCCTTGCGCGGCTAGGCGAGCCCGCAGCCCCAATGCGAGTGGGGCTGTGCGAGGGCCGCTGAGGGAGGTTTGAGGCCAGGCATCCCTTTTGGGGCTGGCACCTTTGGCCTGGGAGCAGGGGCTCGACGTTTACAATTTTTTAGTGTGAAGGCTGATTTTGGCTGAGAGTGAGGTAAGTCGCTATGTTGAGCCCTTGCGCGGCTAGGCGAGCCCGCAGCCCCAATGCGAGTGGGGCTGTGCGAGGGCCGCTGAGGGAGGTTTGAGGCCAGGCATCCCTTTTGGGGCTGGCACCTTTGGCCTGGGAGCAGGGGCTCGACGTTTACAATTTTTAGTGTGAAGGCTGATTTTGGCTGAGAGTGACGTAAGGCGCTATGTTGAGCCCTTGCGCGGCTAGGCGAGCCCGCAGCCCCAATGCGAGTGGGGCTGTGCGAGGGCCGCTGAGGGAGGTTTGAGGCCAGGCATCCCTTTTGGGGCTGGCACCTTTGGCCTGGGAGCAGGGGCTCGACGTTTACAATTTTTTAGTGTGAAGGCTGATTTTGGCCGAGAGTGAGGTAAGTCGCTATGTTGGGCCCTTGCGCGGCTAGGCGAGCCCGCAGCCCCAATGCGAGTGGGGCTGTGCGAGGGCCGCTGAGGGAGGTTTGAGGCCAGGCATCCCTTTTGGGGCTGGCACCTTTGGCCTGGGAGCAGGGGCTCGACGTTTACAATTTTTGGTGTGAAGGCTGATTTTGGCCGAGAATGAGGTAAGTCGCTATGTTGGGCCCTTGCGCGGCTAGGCGAGCCCGCAGCCCCAATGCGAGTGGGGCTGTGCGAGGGCCGCTGAGGGAGGTTTGAGGCCAGGCATCCCTTTTGGGGCTGGCACCTTTGGCCTGGGAGCAGGGGCTCGACGTTTACAATTTTTTGTGTGAAGGCTGATTTTGGCTGAGAGTGAGGTAAGACGGTATGTTGAGCCCTTGCGCGGCTAGGCGAGCCCGCAGCCCCAATGCGAGTGGGGCTGTGCGAGGGCCGCTGAGGGAGGTTTGAGGCCAGGCATCCCTTTTGGGGCTGGCACCTTTGGCCTGGGAGCAGGGGCTCGACGTTTACAATTTTTGGCGTGAAGGCTGATTTTGGCTGAGAGTGACGTAAGGCGCTATGTTGGGCCCTTGCGCGGCTAGGCGAGCCCGCAGCCCCAATGCGAGTGGGGCTGTGCGAGGGCCGCTGAGGGAGGTTTGAGGCCAGGCATCCCTTTTGGGGCTGGCACCTTTGGCCTGGGAGCAGGGGCTCGACGTTTACAATTTTTAGTGTGAAGGCTGATTTTGGCCGAGAGTGAGGTAAGGCGCTATGTTGAGCCCTTGCGCGGCTAGGCGAGCCCGCAGCCCCAATGCGAGTGGGGCTGTGCGAGGGCCGCTGAGGGAGGTTTGAGGCCAGGCATCCCTTTTGGGGCTGGCACCTTTGGCCTGGGAGCAGGGGCTCGACGTTTACAATTTTTTAGTGTGAAGGCTGATTTTGGCTGAGAGTGACGTAAGGCGCTATGTTGGGCCCTTGCGCGGCTAGGCGAGCCCGCAGCCCCAATGCGAGTGGGGCTGTGCGAGGGCCGCTGAGGGAGGTTTGAGGCCAGGCATCCCTTTTGGGGCTGGCACCTTTGGCCTGGGAGCAGGGGCTCGACGTTTACAATTTTTTAGTGTGAAGGCTGATTTTGGCTGAGAGTGACGTAAGACGCTATGTTGAGCCCTTGCGCGGCTAGGCGAGCCCGCAGCCCCAATGCGAGTGGGGCTGTGCGAGGGCCGCTGAGGGAGGTTTGAGGCCAGGCATCCCTTTTGGGGCTGGCACCTTTGGCCTGGGAGCAGGGGCTCGACGTTTACAATTTTTTAGTGTGAAGGCTGATTTTGGCCGAGAGTGACGTAAGGCGCTATGTTGAGCCCTTGCGCGGCTAGGCGAGCCCGCAGCCCCAATGCGAGTGGGGCTGTGCGAGGGCCGCTGAGGGAGGTTTGAGGCCAGGCATCCCTTTTGGGGCTGGCACCTTTGGCCTGGGAGCAGGGGCTCGACGTTTACAATTTTTGGTGTGAAGGCTGATTTTGGCTGAGAGTGACGTAAGACGCTATGTTGAGCCCTTGCGCGGCTAGGCGAGCCCGCAGCCCCAATGCGAGTGGGGCTGTGCGAGGGCCGCTGAGGGAGGTTTGAGGCCAGGCATCCCTTTTGGGGCTGGCACCTTTGGCCTGGGAGCAGGGGCTCGACGTTTACAATTTTTTAGTGTGAAGGCTGATTTTGGCCGAGAGTGAGGTAAGGCGCTATGTTGGGCCCTTGCGCGGCTAGGCGAGCCCGCAGCCCCAATGCGAGTGGGGCTGTGCGAGGGCCGCTGAGGGAGGTTTGAGGCCAGGCATCCCTTTTGGGGCTGGCACCTTTGGCCTGGGAGCAGGGGCTCGACGTTTACAATTTTTGGTGTGAAGGCTGATTTTGGCCGAGAGTGACGTAAGACGCTATGTTGGGCCTTGCGCGGCTAGGCGAGCCCGCAGCCCCAATGCGAGTGGGGCTGTGCGAGGGCCGCTGAGGGAGGTTTGAGGCCAGGCATCCCTTTTGGGGCTGGCACCTTTGGCCTGGGAGCAGGGGCTCGACGTTTACAATTTTTAGTGTGAAGGCTGATTTTGGCTGAGAGTGACGTAAGACGCTATGTTGAGCCCTTGCGCGGCTAGGCGAGCCCGCAGCCCCAATGCGAGTGGGGCTGTGCGAGGGCCGCTGAGGGAGGTTTGAGGCCAGGCATCCCTTTTGGGGCTGGCACCTTTGGCCTGGGAGCAGGGGCTCGACGTTTACAATTTTTGGTGTGAAGGGCGATTTTGGCTGAGAGTGACGTAAGGCGCTATGTTGAGCCCTTGCGCGGCTAGGCGAGCCCGCAGCCCCAATGCGAGTGGGGCTGTGCGAGGGCCGCTGAGGGAGGTTTGAGGCCAGGCATCCCTTTTGGGGCTGGCACCTTTGGCCTGGGAGCAGGGGCTCGACGTTTACAATTTTTGGTGTGAAGGACGATTTTGGCCGAGAGTGACGTAAGGCGCTATGTTGAGCCCTTGCGCGGCTAGGCGAGCCCGCAGCCCCAATGCGAGTGGGGCTGTGCGAGGGCCGCTGAGGGAGGTTTGAGGCCAGGCATCCCTTTTGGGGCTGGCACCTTTGGCCTGGGAGCAGGGGCTCGACGTTTACAATTTTTGGTGTGAAGGCTGATTTTGGCTGAGAGTGAGGTAAGGCGCTATGTTGAGCCCTTGCGCGGCTAGGCGAGCCCGCAGCCCCAATGCGAGTGGGGCTGTGCGAGGGCCGCTGAGGGAGGTTTGAGGCCAGGCATCCCTTTTGGGGCTGGCACCTTTGGCCTGGGAGCAGGGGCTCGACGTTTACAATTTTTTAGTGTGAAGGCTGATTTTGGCCGAGAGTGACGTAAGGCGCTATGTTGGGCCCTTGCGCGGCTAGGCGAGCCCGCAGCCCCAATGCGAGTGGGGCTGTGCGAGGGCCGCTGAGGGAGGTTTGAGGCCAGGCATCCCTTTTGGGGCTGGCACCTTTGGCCTGGGAGCAGGGGCTCGACGTTTACAATTTTTTAGTGTGAAGGCTGATTTTGGCCGAGAATGAGGTAAGGCGCTATGTTGAGCCCTTGCGCGGCTAGGCGAGCCCGCAGCCCCAATGCGAGTGGGGCTGTGCGAGGGCCGCTGAGGGAGGTTTGAGGCCAGGCATCCCTTTTGGGGCTGGCACCTTTGGCCTGGGAGCAGGGGCTCGACGTTTACAATTTTTGTGTGAAGGCTGATTTTGGCTGAGAGTGACGTATGACGCTATGTTGGGCCCTTGCGCGGCTAGGCGAGCCCGCAGCCCCAATGCGAGTGGGGCTGTGCGAGGGCCGCTGAGGGAGGTTTGAGGCCAGGCATCCCTTTTGGGGCTGGCACCTTTGGCCTGGGAGCAGGGGCTCGACGTTTACAATTTTTGGTGTGAAGGCTGATTTTGGCTGAGAGTGAGGTAAGCGCTATGTTGGGCCCTTGCGCGGCTAGGCGAGCCCGCAGCCCCAATGCGAGTGGGGCTGTGCGAGGGCCGCTGAGGGAGGTTTGAGGCCAGGCATCCCTTTTGGGGCTGGCACCTTTGGCCTGGGAGCAGGGGCTCGACGTTTACAATTTTTTAGTGTGAAGGCTGATTTTGGCT
Source organism: Grus americana (assembly GCF_028858705.1). Classification (NCBI taxonomy): domain Eukaryota; kingdom Metazoa; phylum Chordata; class Aves; order Gruiformes; family Gruidae; genus Grus; species Grus americana. The sequence goes on from NW_026561528.1 coordinate 43,207, forward strand.
GAGAGTGAGGTAAGACGCTATGTTGAGCCCTTGCGCGGCTAGGCGAGCCCGCAGCCCCAATGCGAGTGGGGCTGTGCGAGGGCCGCTGAGGGAGGTTTGAGGCCAGGCATCCCTTTTGGGGCTGGCACCTTTGGCCTGGGAGCAGGGGCTCGACGTTTACAATTTTTGGTGTGAAGGCTGATTTTGGCCGAGAGTGAGGTAAGACGCTATGTTGAGCCCTTGCGCGGCTAGGCGAGCCCGCAGCCCCAATGCGAGTGGGGCTGTGCGAGGGCCGCTGAGGGAGGTTTGAGGCCAGGCATCCCTTTTGGGGCTGGCACCTTTGGCCTGGGAGCAGGGGCTCGACGTTTACAATTTTTTAGTGTGAAGGCTGATTTTGGCTGAGAGTGACGTAAGACGCTATGTTGAGCCCTTGCGCGGCTAGGCGAGCCCGCAGCCCCAATGCGAGTGGGGCTGTGCGAGGGCCGCTGAGGGAGGTTTGAGGCCAGGCATCCCTTTTGGGGCTGGCACCTTTGGCCTGGGAGCAGGGGCTCGACGTTTACAATTTTTTAGTGTGAAGGCTGATTTTGGCCGAGAGTGACGTAAGGCGCTATGTTGAGCCCTTGCGCGGCTAGGCGAGCCCGCAGCCCCAATGCGAGTGGGGCTGTGCGAGGGCCGCTGAGGGAGGTTTGAGGCCAGGCATCCCTTTTGGGGCTGGCACCTTTGGCCTGGGAGCAGGGGCTCGACGTTTACAATTTTTTAGGTGTGAAGGCTGATTTTGGCTGAGAATGAGGTAAGGCGCTATGTTGGGCCCTTGCGCGGCTAGGCGAGCCCGCAGCCCCAATGCGAGTGGGGCTGTGCGAGGGCCGCTGAGGGAGGTTTGAGGCCAGGCATCCCTTTTGGGGCTGGCACCTTTGGCCTGGGAGCAGGGGCTCGACGTTTACAATTTTTGGTGTGAAGGGCGATTTTGGCTGAGAGTGACCTAAGACGGTATGTTTGGCCCTTGCGCGGCTAGGCGAGCCCGCAGCCCCAATGCGAGTGGGGCTGTGCGAGGGCCGCTGAGGGAGGTTTGAGGCCAGGCATCCCTTTTGGGGCTGGCACCTTTGGCCTGGGAGCAGGGGCTCGACGTTTACAATTTTTTAGTGTGAAGGCTGATTTTGGCTGAGAGTGAGGTAAGGCGCTATGTTGAGCCCTTGCGCGGCTAGGCGAGCCCGCAGCCCCAATGCGAGTGGGGCTGTGCGAGGGCCGCTGAGGGAGGTTTGAGGCCAGGCATCCGTTTTGGGGCTGGCACCTTTGGCCTGGGAGCAGGGGCTCGACGTTTACAATTTTTGGTGTGAAGGCTGATTTTGGCCGAGAGTGACGTAAGACGGTATGTTGAGCCCTTGCGCGGCTAGGCGAGCCCGCAGCCCCAATGCGAGTGGGGCTGTGCGAGGGCCGCTGAGGGAGGTTTGAGGCCAGGCATCCCTTTTGGGGCTGGCACCTTTGGCCTGGGAGCAGGGGCTCGACGTTTACAATTTTTTAGTGTGAAGGCTGATTTTGGCCGAGAGTGAGGTAAGTCGCTATGTTGAGCCCTTGCGCGGCTAGGCGAGCCCGCAGCCCCAATGCGAGTGGGGCTGTGCGAGGGCCGCTGAGGGAGGTTTGAGGCCAGGCATCCCTTTTGGGGCTGGCACCTTTGGCCTGGGAGCAGGGGCTCGACGTTTACAATTTTTGGTGTGAAGGCTGATTTTGGCTGAGAGTGACGTAAGACGCTATGTTGAGCCCTTGCGCGGCTAGGCGAGCCCGCAGCCCCAATGCGAGTGGGGCTGTGCGAGGGCCGCTGAGGGAGGTTTGAGGCCAGGCATCCCTTTTGGGGCTGGCACCTTTGGCCTGGGAGCAGGGGCTCGACGTTTACAATTTTTTAGTGTGAAGGCTGATTTTGGCCGAGAGTGAGGTAAGACGCTATGTTGAGCCCTTGCGCGGCTAGGCGAGCCCGCAGCCCCAATGCGAGTGGGGCTGTGCGAGGGCCGCTGAGGGAGGTTTGAGGCCAGGCATCCCTTTTGGGGCTGGCACCTTTGGCCTGGGAGCAGGGGCTCGACGTTTACAATTTTTTAGTGTGAAGGCTGATTTTGGCTGAGAGTGAGGTAAGGCGCTATGTTGGGCCCTTGCGCGGCTAGGCGAGCCCGCAGCCCCAATGCGAGTGGGGCTGTGCGAGGGCCGCTGAGGGAGGTTTGAGGCCAGGCATCCCTTTTGGGGCTGGCACCTTTGGCCTGGGAGCAGGGGCTCGACGTTTACAATTTTTGGTGTGAAGGCTGATTTTGGCTGAGAGTGACGTAAGACGCTATGTTGGCCCTTGCGCGGCTAGGCGAGCCCGCAGCCCCAATGCGAGTGGGGCTGTGCGAGGGCCGCTGTGGGAGGTTTGAGGCCAGGCATCCCTTTTGGGGCTGGCACCTTTGGCCTGGGAGCAGGGGCTCGACGTTTACAATTTTTGGTGTGAAGGCTGATTTTGGCCGAGAATGAGGTAAGGCGCTATGTTGGGCCCTTGCGCGGCTAGGCGAGCCCGCAGCCCCAATGCGAGTGGGGCTGTGCGAGGGCCGCTGAGGGAGGTTTGAGGCCAGGCATCCCTTTTGGGGCTGGCACCTTTGGCCTGGGAGCAGGGGCTCGACGTTTACAATTTTTGTGTGAAGGCTGATTTTGGCTGAGAGTGACGTAAGACGGTATGTTGAGCCCTTGCGCGGCTAGGCGAGCCCGCAGCCCCAATGCGAGTGGGGCTGTGCGAGGGCCGCTGAGGGAGGTTTGAGGCCAGGCATCCCTTTTGGGGCTGGCACCTTTGGCCTGGGAGCAGGGGCTCGACGTTTACAATTTTTTGTGTGAAGGCTGATTTTGGCTGAGAGTGAGGTAAGGCGCTATGTTGAGCCCTTGCGCGGCTAGGCGAGCCCGCAGCCCCAATGCGAGTGGGGCTGTGCGAGGGCCGCTGTGGGAGGTTTGAGGCCAGGCATCCCTTTTGGGGCTGGCACCTTTGGCCTGGGAGCAGGGGCTCGACGTTTACAATTTTTGGTGTGAAGGCTGATTTTGGCTGAGAGTGACGTAAGGCGCTATGTTGAGCCCTTGCGCGGCTAGGCGAGCCCGCAGCCCCAATGCGAGTGGGGCTGTGCGAGGGCCGCTGAGGGAGGTTTGAGGCCAGGCATCCCTTTTGGGGCTGGCACCTTTGGCCTGGGAGCAGGGGCTCGACGTTTACAATTTTTAGTGTGAAGGCTGATTTTGGCCGAGAGTGAGGTAAGCGCTATGTTGGGCCCTTGCGCGGCTAGGCGAGCCCGCAGCCCCAATGCGAGTGGGGCTGTGCGAGGGCCGCTGAGGGAGGTTTGAGGCCAGGCATCCCTTTTGGGGCTGGCACCTTTGGCCTGGGAGCAGGGGCTCGACGTTTACAATTTTTTAGTGTGAAGGCTGATTTTGGCTGAGAGTGAGGTAAGACGCTATGTTGAGCCCTTGCGCGGCTAGGCGAGCCCGCAGCCCCAATGCGAGTGGGGCTGTGCGAGGGCCGCTGAGGGAGGTTTGAGGCCAGGCATCCCTTTTGGGGCTGGCACCTTTGGCCTGGGAGCAGGGGCTCGACGTTTACAATTTTGGTGTGAAGGCTGATTTTGGCTGAGAGTGACGTAAGACGGTATGTTGAGCCCTTGCGCGGCTAGGCGAGCCCGCAGCCCCAATGCGAGTGGGGCTGTGCGAGGGCCGCTGTGGGAGGTTTGAGGCCAGGCATCCCTTTTGGGGCTGGCACCTTTGGCCTGGGAGCAGGGGCTCGACGTTTACAATTTTTGGTGTGAAGGCTGATTTTGGCCGAGAGTGACGTAAGACGCTATGTTGAGCCCTTGCGCGGCTAGGCGAGCCCGCAGCCCCAATGCGAGTGGGGCTGTGCGAGGGCCGCTGAGGGAGGTTTGAGGCCAGGCATCCCTTTTGGGGCTGGCACCTTTGGCCTGGGAGCAGGGGCTCGACGTTTACAATTTTTGGTGTGAAGGCTGATTTTGGCTGAGAGTGACGTAAGACGGTATGTTGAGCCCTTGCGCGGCTAGGCGAGCCCGCAGCCCCAATGCGAGTGGGGCTGTGCGAGGGCCGCTGAGGGAGGTTTGAGGCCAGGCATCCCTTTTGGGGCTGGCACCTTTGGCCTGGGAGCAGGGGCTCGACGTTTACAATTTTTAGTGTGAAGGCTGATTTTGGCCGAGAGTGAGGTAAGGCGCTATGTTGAGCCCTTGCGCGGCTAGGCGAGCCCGCAGCCCCAATGCGAGTGGGGCTGTGCGAGGGCCGCTGAGGGAGGTTTGAGGCCAGGCATCCCTTTTGGGGCTGGCACCTTTGGCCTGGGAGCAGGGGCTCGACGTTTACAATTTTTGGTGTGAAGGCTGATTTTGGCTGAGAGTGACGTAAGACGCTATGTTGAGCCCTTGCGCGGCTAGGCGAGCCCGCAGCCCCAATGCGAGTGGGGCTGTGCGAGGGCCGCTGAGGGAGGTTTGAGGCCAGGCATCCCTTTTGGGGCTGGCACCTTTGGCCTGGGAGCAGGGGCTCGACGTTTACAATTTTTTAGTGTGAAGGCTGATTTTGGCCGAGAGTGAGGTAAGGCGCTATGTTGAGCCCTTGCGCGGCTAGGCGAGCCCGCAGCCCCAATGCGAGTGGGGCTGTGCGAGGGCCGCTGAGGGAGGTTTGAGGCCAGGCATCCCTTTTGGGGCTGGCACCTTTGGCCTGGGAGCAGGGGCTCGACGTTTACAATTTTTGGTGTGAAGGCTGATTTTGGCTGAGAATGAGGTAAGGCGCTATGTTGAGCCCTTGCGCGGCTAGGCGAGCCCGCAGCCCCAATGCGAGTGGGGCTGTGCGAGGGCCGCTGAGGGAGGTTTGAGGCCAGGCATCCCTTTTGGGGCTGGCACCTTTGGCCTGGGAGCAGGGGCTCGACGTTTACAATTTTTGGTGTGAAGGCTGATTTTGGCTGGGAGTGACGTAAGACGCTATGTTGAGCCCTTGCGCGGCTAGGCGAGCCCGCAGCCCCAATGCGAGTGGGGCTGTGCGAGGGCCGCTGAGGGAGGTTTGAGGCCAGGCATCCGTTTTGGGGCTGGCACCTTTGGCCTGGGAGCAGGGGCTCGACGTTTACAATTTTTGGTGTGAAGGCTGATTTTGGCTGAGAGTGACGTAAGACGCTATGTTGGGCCCTTGCGCGGCTAGGCGAGCCCGCAGCCCCAATGCGAGTGGGGCTGTGCGAGGGCCGCTGAGGGAGGTTTGAGGCCAGGCATCCCTTTTGGGGCTGGCACCTTTGGCCTGGGAGCAGGGGCTCGACGTTTACAATTTTTTAGTGTGAAGGCTGATTTTGGCTGAGAGTGAGGTAAGACGCTATGTTGGGCCCTTGCGCGGCTAGGCGAGCCCGCAGCCCCAATGCGAGTGGGGCTGTGCGAGGGCCGCTGAGGGAGGTTTGAGGCCAGGCATCCCTTTTGGGGCTGGCACCTTTGGCCTGGGAGCAGGGGCTCGACGTTTACAATTTTTGTGTGAAGGCTGATTTTGGCTGAGAGTGAGGTAAGGCGCTATGTTGAGCCCTTGCGCGGCTAGGCGAGCCCGCAGCCCCAATGCGAGTGGGGCTGTGCGAGGGCCGCTGAGGGAGGTTTGAGGCCAGGCATCCCTTTTGGGGCTGGCACCTTTGGCCTGGGAGCAGGGGCTCGACGTTTACAATTTTTTAGTGTGAAGGCTGATTTTGGCTGAGAGTGACGTAAGACGGTATGTTGGGCCCTTGCGCGGCTAGGCGAGCCCGCAGCCCCAATGCGAGTGGGGCTGTGCGAGGGCCGCTGAGGGAGGTTTGAGGCCAGGCATCCCTTTTGGGGCTGGCACCTTTGGCCTGGGAGCAGGGGCTCGACGTTTACAATTTTTGGCATGAAGGCTGATTTTGGCCGAGAGTGAGGTAAGGCGCTATGTTGAGCCCTTGTGCGGCTAGGCGAGCCCGCAGCCCCAATGCGAGTGGGGCTGTGCGAGGGCCGCTGAGGGAGGTTTGAGGCCAGGCATCCCTTTTGGGGCTGGCACCTTTGGCCTGGGAGCAGGGGCTCGACGTTTACAATTTTTTAGTGTGAAGGCTGATTTTGGCCGAGAGTGACGTAAGACGGTATGTTGGGCCCTTGCGCGGCTAGGCGAGCCCGCAGCCCCAATGCGAGTGGGGCTGTGCGAGGGCCGCTGAGGGAGGTTTGAGGCCAGGCATCCCTTTTGGGGCTGGCACCTTTGGCCTGGGAGCAGGGGCTCGACGTTTACAATTTTTGGTGTGAAGGCTGATTTTGGCTGAGAGTGACGTAAGACGCTATGTTGAGCCCTTGCGCGGCTAGGCGAGCCCGCAGCCCCAATGCGAGTGGGGCTGTGCGAGGGCCGCTGAGGGAGGTTTGAGGCCAGGCATCCCTTTTGGGGCTGGCACCTTTGGCCTGGGAGCAGGGGCTCGACGTTTACATTTTTTTGGCGTGAAGGCTGATTTTGGCTGAGAGTGACGTAAGGCGCTATGTTGAGCCCTTGCGCGGCTAGGCGAGCCCGCAGCCCCAATGCGAGTGGGGCTGTGCGAGGGCCGCTGAGGGAGGTTTGAGGCCAGGCATCCCTTTTGGGGCTGGCACCTTTGGCCTGGGAGCAGGGGCTCGACGTTTACAATTTTTGGTGTGAAGGCTGATTTTGGCTGAGAGTGACGTAAGACGGTATGTTGGGCCCTTGCGCGGCTAGGCGAGCCCGCAGCCCCAATGCGAGTGGGGCTGTGCGAGGGCCGCTGAGGGAGGTTTGAGGCCAGGCATCCCTTTTGGGGCTGGCACCTTTGGCCTGGGAGCAGGGGCTCGACGTTTACAATTTTTGGTGTGAAGGCTGATTTTGGCCGAGAGTGAGGTAAGGCGCTATGTTGGGCCCTTGCGCGGCTAGGCGAGCCCGCAGCCCCAATGCGAGTGGGGCTGTGCGAGGGCCGCTGAGGGAGGTTTGAGGCCAGGCATCCCTTTTGGGGCTGGCACCTTTGGCCTGGGAGCAGGGGCTCGACGTTTACAATTTTTTAGTGTGAAGGGCGATTTTGGCTGAGAGTGACGTAAGACGGTATGTTGAGGCCTTGCGCGGCTAGGCGAGCCCGCAGCCCCAATGCGAGTGGGGCTGTGCGAGGGCCGCTGAGGGAGGTTTGAGGCCAGGCATCCCTTTTGGGGCTGGCACCTTTGGCCTGGGAGCAGGGGCTCGACGTTTACAATTTTTGGTGTGAAGGCTGATTTTGGCCGAGAGTGAGGTAAGACGCTATGTTGAGCCCTTGCGCGGCTAGGCGAGCCCGCAGCCCCAATGCGAGTGGGGCTGTGCGAGGGCCGCTGAGGGAGGTTTGAGGCCAGGCATCCCTTTTGGGGCTGGCACCTTTGGCCTGGGAGCAGGGGCTCGACGTTTACAATTTTTGGTGATGGCTGATTTTGGCCGAGAGTGACGTAAGGCGCTATGTTGAGCCCTTGCGCGGCTAGGCGAGCCCGCAGCCCCAATGCGAGTGGGGCTGTGCGAGGGCCGCTGAGGGAGGTTTGAGGCCAGGCATCCCTTTTGGGGCTGGCACCTTTGGCCTGGGAGCAGGGGCTCGACGTTTACAATTTTTGCGTGAAGGCTGATTTTGGCTGAGAGTGACGTAAGGCGCTATGTTGAGCCCTTGCGCGGCTAGGCGAGCCCGCAGCCCCAATGCGAGTGGGGCTGTGCGAGGGCCGCTGAGGGAGGTTTGAGGCCAGGCATCCCTTTTGGGGCTGGCACCTTTGGCCTGGGAGCAGGGGCTCGACGTTTACAATTTTTTAGTGTGAAGGCTGATTTTGGCTGAGAGTGACGTAAGACGGTATGTTGAGCCCTTGCGCGGCTAGGCGAGCCCGCAGCCCCAATGCGAGTGGGGCTGTGCGAGGGCCGCTGAGGGAGGTTTGAGGCCAGGCATCCCTTTTGGGGCTGGCACCTTTGGCCTGGGAGCAGGGGCTCGACGTTTACAATTTTTGGAGGTGAAGGCTGATTTTGGCCGAGAGTGACATAAGGCGCTATGTTGAGCCCTTGCGCGGCTAGGCGAGCCCGCAGCCCCAATGCGAGTGGGGCTGTGCGAGGGCCGCTGAGGGAGGTTTGAGGCCAGGCATCCCTTTTGGGGCTGGCACCTTTGGCCTGGGAGCAGGGGCTCGACGTTTACAATTTTTTAGTGTGAAGGCTGATTTTGGCCGAGAATGAGGTAAGGCGCTATGTTGAGCCCTTGCGCGGCTAGGCGAGCCCGCAGCCCCAATGCGAGTGGGGCTGTGCGAGGGCCGCTGAGGGAGGTTTGAGGCCAGGCATCCCTTTTGGGGCTGGCACCTTTGGCCTGGGAGCAGGGGCTCGACGTTTACAATTTTTGGTGTGAAGGCTGATTTTGGCTGAGAGTGACGTAAGACGGTATGTTGAGCCCTTGCGCGGCTAGGCGAGCCCGCAGCCCCAATGCGAGTGGGGCTGTGCGAGGGCCGCTGAGGGAGGTTTGAGGCCAGGCATCCCTTTTGGGGCTGGCACCTTTGGCCTGGGAGCAGGGGCTCGACGTTTACAATTTTTGGTGTGAAGGCTGATTTTGGCTGAGAGTGAGTAAGGCGCTATGTTGGGCCCTTGCGCGGCTAGGCGAGCCCGCAGCCCCAATGCGAGTGGGGCTGTGCGAGGGCCGCTGAGGGAGGTTTGAGGCCAGGCATCCCTTTTGGGGCTGGCACCTTTGGCCTGGGAGCAGGGGCTCGACGTTTACAATTTTTGTGTGAAGGCTGATTTTGGCTGAGAGTGACGTAAGACGGTATGTTGAGCCCTTGCGCGGCTAGGCGAGCCCGCAGCCCCAATGCGAGTGGGGCTGTGCGAGGGCCGCTGAGGGAGGTTTGAGGCCAGGCATCCCTTTTGGGGCTGGCACCTTTGGCCTGGGAGCAGGGGCTCGACGTTTACAATTTTTTAGTGTGAAGTCTGATTTTGGCTGAGAGTGACGTAAGGCGCTATGTTGGGCCCTTGCGCGGCTAGGCGAGCCCGCAGCCCCAATGCGAGTGGGGCTGTGCGAGGGCCGCTGAGGGAGGTTTGAGGCCAGGCATCCCTTTTGGGGCTGGCACCTTTGGCCTGGGAGCAGGGGCTCGACGTTTACAATTTTTGGTGTGAAGGCTGATTTTGGCCGAGAATGAGGTAAGGCGCTATGTTGGGCCCTTGCGCGGCTAGGCGAGCCCGCAGCCCCAATGCGAGTGGGGCTGTGCGAGGGCCGCTGAGGGAGGTTTGAGGCCAGGCATCCCTTTTGGGGCTGGCACCTTTGGCCTGGGAGCAGGGGCTCGACGTTTACAATTTTTGGTGTGAAGGCTGATTTTGGCTGAGAGTGACGTAAGACGCTATGTTGAGCCCTTGCGCGGCTAGGCGAGCCCGCAGCCCCAATGCGAGTGGGGCTGTGCGAGGGCCGCTGAGGGAGGTTTGAGGCCAGGCATCCCTTTTGGGGCTGGCACCTTTGGCCTGGGAGCAGGGGCTCGACGTTTACAATTTTTGGTGTGAAGGCTGATTTTGGCCGAGAGTGACGTAAGACGCTATGTTGAGCCCTTGCGCGGCTAGGCGAGCCCGCAGCCCCAATGCGAGTGGGGCTGCGCGAGGGCCGCTGAGGGAGGTTTGAGGCCAGGCATCCCTTTTGGGGCTGGCACCTTTGGCCTGGGAGCAGGGGCTCGACGTTTACAATTTTTGAGTGTGAAGGCTGATTTTGGCTGAGAGTGACGTAAGACGCTATGTTGGGCCCTTGCGCGGCTAGGCGAGCCCGCAGCCCCAATGCGAGTGGGGCTGTGCGAGGGCCGCTGAGGGAGGTTTGAGGCCAGGCATCCCTTTTGGGGCTGGCACCTTTGGCCTGGGAGCAGGGGCTCGACGTTTACAATTTTTGGTGTGAAGGGTGATTTTGGCTGAGAGTGACGTAAGACGGTATGTTGAGCCCTTGCGCGGCTAGGCGAGCCCGCAGCCCCAATGCGAGTGGGGCTGTGCGAGGGCCGCTGAGGGAGGTTTGAGGCCAGGCATCCCTTTTGGGGCTGGCACCTTTGGCCTGGGAGCAGGGGCTCGACGTTTACAATTTTGGCGTGAAGGCTGATTTTGGCTGAGAGTGACGTAAGGCGCTATGTTGAGCCCTTGCGCGGCTAGGCGAGCCCGCAGCCCCAATGCGAGTGGGGCTGTGCGAGGGCCGCTGAGGGAGGTTTGAGGCCAGGCATCCCTTTTGGGGCTGGCACCTTTGGCCTGGGAGCAGGGGCTCGACGTTTACAATTTTTTAGTGTGAAGGCTGATTTTGGCTGAGAGTGAGGTAAGACGCTATGTTGAGCCCTTGCGCGGCTAGGCGAGCCCGCAGCCCCAATGCGAGTGGGGCTGTGCGAGGGCCGCTGAGGGAGGTTTGAGGCCAGGCATCCCTTTTGGGGCTGGCACCTTTGGCCTGGGAGCAGGGGCTCGACGTTTACAATTTTTGGTGTGAAGGCTGATTTTGGCTGAGAGTGACGTAAGACGCTATGTTGAGCCCTTGCGCGGCTAGGCGAGCCCGCAGCCCCAATGCGAGTGGGGCTGTGCGAGGGCCGCTGAGGGAGGTTTGAGGCCAGGCATCCCTTTTGGGGCTGGCACCTTTGGCCTGGGAGCAGGGGCTCGACGTTTACAATTTTTTAGTGTGAAGGCTGATTTTGGCCGAGAGTGAGGTAAGGCGCTATGTTGGGCCCTTGCGCGGCTAGGCGAGCCCGCAGCCCCAATGCGAGTGGGGCTGTGCGAGGGCCGCTGAGGGAGGTTTGAGGCCAGGCATCCCTTTTGGGGCTGGCACCTTTGGCCTGGGAGCAGGGGCTCGACGTTTACAATTTTTGGTGTGAAGGCTGATTTTGGCTGAGAGTGACGTAAGACGGTATGTTGAGCCCTTGCGCGGCTAGGCGAGCCCGCAGCCCCAATGCGAGTGGGGCTGTGCGAGGGCCGCTGAGGGAGGTTTGAGGCCAGGCATCCCTTTTGGGGCTGGCACCTTTGGCCTGGGAGCAGGGGCTCGACGTTTACAATTTTTTAGTGTGAAGGCTGATTTTGGCTGAGAGTGAGGTAAGACGCTATGTTGAGCCCTTGCGCGGCTAGGCGAGCCCGCAGCCCCAATGCGAGTGGGGCTGTGCGAGGGCCGCTGAGGGAGGTTTGAGGCCAGGCATCCCTTTTGGGGCTGGCACCTTTGGCCTGGGAGCAGGGGCTCGACGTTTACAATTTTTGGTGTGAAGGCTGATTTTGGCTGAGAGTGACGTAAGACGCTATGTTGAGCCCTTGCGCGGCTAGGCGAGCCCGCAGCCCCAATGCGAGTGGGGCTGTGCGAGGGCCGCTGAGGGAGGTTTGAGGCCAGGCATCCCTTTTGGGGCTGGCACCTTTGGCCTGGGAGCAGGGGCTCGACGTTTACAATTTTTAGTGTGAAGGCTGATTTTGGCCGAGAGTGAGGTAAGGCGCTATGTTGAGCCCTTGCGCGGCTAGGCGAGCCCGCAGCCCCAATGCGAGTGGGGCTGTGCGAGGGCCGCTGAGGGAGGTTTGAGGCCAGGCATCCCTTTTGGGGCTGGCACCTTTGGCCTGGGAGCAGGGGCTCGACGTTTACAATTTTTGGTGTGAAGGCTGATTTTGGCTGAGAGTGACGTAAGACGCTATGTTGGGCCCTTGCGCGGCTAGGCGAGCCCGCAGCCCCAATGCGAGTGGGGCTGTGCGAGGGCGGCTGAGGGAGGTTTGAGGCCAGGCATCCCTTTTGGGGCTGGCACCTTTGGCCTGGGAGCAGGGGCTCGACGTTTACAATTTTAGGTGAAGGCTGATTTTGGCTGAGAGTGAGGTAAGGCGCTATGTTGAGCACTTGCGCGGCTAGGCGAGCCCGCAGCCCCAATGCGAGTGGGGCTGTGCGAGGGCCGCTGAGGGAGGTTTGAGGCCAGGCATCCCTTTTGGGGCTGGCACCTTTGGCCTGGGAGCAGGGGCTCGACGTTTACAATTTTTGGTGTGAAGGCTGATTTTGGCCGAGAGTGAGGTAAGACGCTATGTTGGGCCCTTGCGCGGCTAGGCGAGCCCGCAGCCCCAATGCGAGTGGGGCTGTGCGAGGGCCGCTGAGGGAGGTTTGAGGCCAGGCATCCCTTTTGGGGCTGGCACCTTTGGCCTGGGAGCAGGGGCTCGACGTTTACAATTTTTTAGTGTGAAGGCTGATTTTGGCCGAGAGTGAGGTAAGACGCTATGTTGGGCCCTTGCGCGGCTAGGCGAGCCCGCAGCCCCAATGCGAGTGGGGCTGTGCGAGGGCCGCTGAGGGAGGTTTGAGGCCAGGCATCCCTTTTGGGGCTGGCACCTTTGGCCTGGGAGCAGGGGCTCGACGTTTACAATTTTTGGTGTGAAGGCTGATTTTGGCTGAGAGTGACGTAAGACGGTATGTTGAGCCCTTGCGCGGCTAGGCGAGCCCGCAGCCCCAATGCGAGTGGGGCTGTGCGAGGGCCGCTGAGGGAGGTTTGAGGCCAGGCATCCCTTTTGGGGCTGGCACCTTTGGCCTGGGAGCAGGGGCTCGACGTTTACAATTTTGGAGTGTGAAGGCGGATTTTGGCCGAGAGTGACGTAAGGCGCTATGTTGGGCCCTTGCGCGGCTAGGCGAGCCCGCAGCCCCAATGCGAGTGGGGCTGTGCGAGGGCCGCTGAGGGAGGTTTGAGGCCAGGCATCCCTTTTGGGGCTGGCACCTTTGGCCTGGGAGCAGGGGCTCGACGTTTACAATTTTTTAGTGTGAAGGCTGATTTTGGCTGAGTGACGTAAGACGGTATGTTGAGCCCTTGCGCGGCTAGGCGAGCCCGCAGCCCCAATGCGAGTGGGGCTGTGCGAGGGCCGCTGAGGGAGGTTTGAGGCCAGGCATCCCTTTTGGGGCTGGCACCTTTGGCCTGGGAGCAGGGGCTCGACGTTTACAATTTTTGTGTGAAGGCTGATTTTGGCCGAGAGTGACGTAAGGCGCTATGTTGGGCCCTTGCGCGGCTAGGCGAGCCCGCAGCCCCAATGCGAGTGGGGCTGTGCGAGGGCCGCTGAGGGAGGTTTGAGGCCAGGCATCCCTTTTGGGGCTGGCACCTTTGGCCTGGGAGCAGGGGCTCGACGTTTACAATTTTTGGTGTGAAGGCTGATTTTGGCTGAGAGTGACGTAAGACGCTATGTTGAGCCCTTGCGCGGCTAGGCGAGCCCGCAGCCCCAATGCGAGTGGGGCTGTGCGAGGGCCGCTGAGGGAGGTTTGAGGCCAGGCATCCCTTTTGGGGCTGGCACCTTTGGCCTGGGAGCAGGGGCTCGACGTTTACAATTTTTGGTGTGAAGGCTGATTTTGGCTGAGAGTGACGTAAGACGCTATGTTGAGCCCTTGCGCGGCTAGGCGAGCCCGCAGCCCCAATGCGAGTGGGGCTGTGCGAGGGCCGCTGAGGGAGGTTTGAGGCCAGGCATCCCTTTTGGGGCTGGCACCTTTGGCCTGGGAGCAGGGGCTCGACGTTTACAATTTTTTAGTGTGAAGGCTGATTTTGGCTGAGAGTGAGGTAAGACGCTATGTTGAGCCCTTGCGCGGCTAGGCGAGCCCGCAGCCCCAATGCGAGTGGGGCTGTGCGAGGGCCGCTGAGGGAGGTTTGAGGCCAGGCATCCCTTTTGGGGCTGGCACCTTTGGCCTGGGAGCAGGGGCTCGACGTTTACAATTTTTGGTGTGAAGGCTGATTTTGGCCGAGAGTGACGTAAGACGGTATGTTGAGCCCTTGCGCGGCTAGGCGAGCCCGCAGCCCCAATGCGAGTGGGGCTGTGCGAGGGCCGCTGAGGGAGGTTTGAGGCCAGGCATCCCTTTTGGGGCTGGCACCTTTGGCCTGGGAGCAGGGGCTCGACGTTTACAATTTTTGGTGTGAAGGCTGATTTTGGCCGAGAGTGAGGTAAGACGCTATGTTGGGCCCTTGCGCGGCTAGGCGAGCCCGCAGCCCCAATGCGAGTGGGGCTGTGCGAGGGCCGCTGAGGGAGGTTTGAGGCCAGGCATCCCTTTTGGGGCTGGCACCTTTGGCCTGGGAGCAGGGGCTCGACGTTTACAATTTTTTAGTGTGAAGGCTGATTTTGGCTGAGAGTGACGTAAGGCGCTATGTTGAGCCCTTGCGCGGCTAGGCGAGCCCGCAGCCCCAATGCGAGTGGGGCTGTGCGAGGGCCGCTGAGGGAGGTTTGAGGCCAGGCATCCCTTTTGGGGCTGGCACCTTTGGCCTGGGAGCAGGGGCTCGACGTTTACAATTTTTGGTGTGAAGGCTGATTTTGGCTGAGAGTGACGTAAGACGGTATGTTGGGCCCTTGCGCGGCTAGGCGAGCCCGCAGCCCCAATGCGAGTGGGGCTGTGCGAGGGCCGCTGAGGGAGGTTTGAGGCCAGGCATCCGTTTTGGGGCTGGCACCTTTGGCCTGGGAGCAGGGGCTCGACGTTTACAATTTTTTAGTGTGAAGGCTGATTTTGGCTGAGAGTGAGGTAAGACGCTATGTTGGGCCCTTGCGCGGCTAGGCGAGCCCGCAGCCCCAATGCGAGTGGGGCTGTGCGAGGGCCGCTGAGGGAGGTTTGAGGCCAGGCATCCCTTTTGGGGCTGGCACCTTTGGCCTGGGAGCAGGGGCTCGACGTTTACAATTTTTGGTGTGAAGGCTGATTTTGGCTGAGAGTGACGTAAGACGCTATGTTGGCCCTTGCGCGGCTAGGCGAGCCCGCAGCCCCAATGCGAGTGGGGCTGTGCGAGGGCCGCTGAGGGAGGTTTGAGGCCAGGCATCCCTTTTGGGGCTGGCACCTTTGGCCTGGGAGCAGGGGCTCGACGTTTACAATTTTTTATGTGAAGGCTGATTTTGGCCGAGAGTGAGGTAAGGCGCTATGTTGGGCCCTTGCGCGGCTAGGCGAGCCCGCAGCCCCAATGCGAGTGGGGCTGTGCGAGGGCCGCTGAGGGAGGTTTGAGGCCAGGCATCCCTTTTGGGGCTGGCACCTTTGGCCTGGGAGCAGGGGCTCGACGTTTACAATTTTTGGTGTGAAGGCTGATTTTGGCTGAGAGTGACGTAAGACGGTATGTTGAGCCCTTGCGCGGCTAGGCGAGCCCGCAGCCCCAATGCGAGTGGGGCTGTGCGAGGGCCGCTGAGGGAGGTTTGAGGCCAGGCATCCCTTTTGGGGCTGGCACCTTTGGCCTGGGAGCAGGGGCTCGACGTTTACAATTTTTGGTGTGAAGGCTGATTTTGGCCGAGAGTGAGTAAGACGCTATGTTGGGCCCTTGCGCGGCTAGGCGAGCCCGCAGCCCCAATGCGAGTGGGGCTGTGCGAGGGCCGCTGAGGGAGGTTTGAGGCCAGGCATCCCTTTTGGGGCTGGCACCTTTGGCCTGGGAGCAGGGGCTCGACGTTTACAATTTTTTAGTGTGAAGGCTGATTTTGGCCGAGAGTGACGTAAGGCGCTATGTTGTGCCCTTGCGCGGCTAGGCGAGCCCGCAGCCCCAATGCGAGTGGGGCTGTGCGAGGGCCGCTGAGGGAGGTTTGAGGCCAGGCATCCCTTTTGGGGCTGGCACCTTTGGCCTGGGAGCAGGGGCTCGACGTTTACAATTTTTGGTGTGAAGGCTGATTTTGGCTGAGAGTGACGTAAGGCGCTATGTTGAGCCCTTGCGCGGCTAGGCGAGCCCGCAGCCCCAATGCGAGTGGGGCTGTGCGAGGGCCGCTGAGGGAGGTTTGAGGCCAGGCATCCCTTTTGGGGCTGGCACCTTTGGCCTGGGAGCAGGGGCTCGACGTTTACCATTTTGGTGTGAAGGCTGATTTTGGCTGAGAGTGACGTAAGACGGTATGTTGAGCCCTTGCGCGGCTAGGCGAGCCCGCAGCCCCAATGCGAGTGGGGCTGTGCGAGGGCCGCTGAGGGAGGTTTGAGGCCAGGCATCCCTTTTGGGGCTGGCACCTTTGGCCTGGGAGCAGGGGCTCGACGTTTGAATTTTGGAGGGTGAAGGCTGATTTTGGCTGAGAGTGACGTAAGGCGCTATGTTGAGCCCTTGCGCGGCTAGGCGAGCCCGCAGCCCCAATGCGAGTGGGGCTGTGCGAGGGCCGCTGAGGGAGGTTTGAGGCCAGGCATCCCTTTTGGGGCTGGCACCTTTGGCCTGGGAGCAGGGGCTCGACGTTTACAATTTTTTAGTGTGAAGGCTGATTTTGGCTGAGAGTGAGGTAAGGCGCTATGTTGGGCCCTTGCGCGGCTAGGCGAGCCCGCAGCCCCAATGCGAGTGGGGCTGTGCGAGGGCCGCTGAGGGAGGTTTGAGGCCAGGCATCCCTTTTGGGGCTGGCACCTTTGGCCTGGGAGCAGGGGCTCGACGTTTACAATTTTTTAGTGTGAAGGCTGATTTTGGCCGAGAATGAGGTAAGTCGCTATGTTAGGCCCTTGCGCGGCTAGGCGAGCCCGCAGCCCCAATGCGAGTGGGGCTGTGCGAGGGCCGCTGAGGGAGGTTTGAGGCCAGGCATCCGTTTTGGGGCTGGCACCTTTGGCCTGGGAGCAGGGGCTCGACGTTTACAATTTTTTAGTGTGAAGGCTGCTTTTGGCTGAGAGTGACGTAAGACGGTATGTTAGGCCCTTGCGCGGCTAGGCGAGCCCGCAGCCCCAATGCGAGTGGGGCTGTGCGAGGGCCGCTGAGGGAGGTTTGAGGCCAGGCATCCCTTTTGGGGCTGGCACCTTTGGCCTGGGAGCAGGGGCTCGACGTTTACAATTTTTTGTGTGAAGGCTGATTTTGGCTGAGAGTGACGTAAGACGGTATGTTGGGCCCTTGCGCGGCTAGGCGAGCCCGCAGCCCCAATGCGAGTGGGGCTGTGCGAGGGCCGCTGAGGGAGGTTTGAGGCCAGGCATCCCTTTTGGGGCTGGCACCTTTGGCCTGGGAGCAGGGGCTCGACGTTTACAATTTTTGGTGTGAAGGCTGATTTTGGCTGAGAGTGACGTAAGACGGTATGTTGAGCCCTTGCGCGGCTAGGCGAGCCCGCAGCCCCAATGCGAGTGGGGCTGTGCGAGGGCCGCTGAGGGAGGTTTGAGGCCAGGCATCCCTTTTGGGGCTGGCACCTTTGGCCTGGGAGCAGGGGCTCGACGTTTACAATTTTTTAGTGTGAAGGCTGATTTTGGCTGAGAGTGAGGTAAGGCGCTATGTTGAGCCCTTGCGCGGCTAGGCGAGCCCGCAGCCCCAATGCGAGTGGGGCTGTGCGAGGGCCGCTGAGGGAGGTTTGAGGCCAGGCATCCCTTTTGGGGCTGGCACCTTTGGCCTGGGAGCAGGGGCTCGACGTTTACAATTTTTGGTGTGAAGGCTGATTTTGGCCGAGAGTGACGTAAGACGGTATGTTGGGCCCTTGCGCGGCTAGGCGAGCCCGCAGCCCCAATGCGAGTGGGGCTGTGCGAGGGCCGCTGAGGGAGGTTTGAGGCCAGGCATCCCTTTTGGGGCTGGCACCTTTGGCCTGGGAGCAGGGGCTCGACGTTTACAATTTTTAGTGTGAAGGCTGATTTTGGCCGAGAGTGACGTAAGACGCTATGTTGGGCCCTTGCGCGGCTAGGCGAGCCCGCAGCCCCAATGCGAGTGGGGCTGTGCGAGGGCCGCTGAGGGAGGTTTGAGGCCAGGCATCCCTTTTGGGGCTGGCACCTTTGGCCTGGGAGCAGGGGCTCGACGTTTACAATTTTTTGGCGTGAAGGCTGGGGCCCTTGCGCGGCTAGGCGAGCCCGCAGCCCCAATGCGAGTGGGGCTGTGCGAGGGCCGCTGAGGGAGGTTTGAGGCCAGGCATCCCTTTTGGGGCTGGCACCTTTGGCCTGGGAGCAGGGGCTCGACGTTTACAATTTTTTGGTGTGAAGGCTGATTTTGGCCGAGAATGAGGTAAGGCGCTATGTTGGGCCCTTGCGCGGCTAGGCGAGCCCGCAGCCCCAATGCGAGTGGGGCTGTGCGAGGGCCGCTGAGGGAGGTTTGAGGCCAGGCATCCCTTTTGGGGCTGGCACCTTTGGCCTGGGAGCAGGGGCTCGACGTTTACTTTTTAGTGTGAAGGCTGATTTTGCCGAGAGTGAGGTAAGGCGCTATGTTGGGCCCTTGCGCGGCTAGGCGAGCCCGCAGCCCCAATGCGAGTGGGGCTGTGCGAGGGCCGCTGAGGGAGGTTTGAGGCCAGGCATCCCTTTTGGGGCTGGCACCTTTGGCCTGGGAGCAGGGGCTCGACGTTTACAATTTTTGGTGTGAAGGCTGATTTTTGCCGAGAGTGACGTAAGACGGTATGTTGGCCCTTGCGCGGCTAGGCGAGCCCGCAGCCCCAATGCGAGTGGGGCTGTGCGAGGGCCGCTGAGGGAGGTTTGAGGCCAGGCATCCCTTTTGGGGCTGGCACCTTTGGCCTGGGAGCAGGGGCTCGACGTTTACAATTTTTGGTGTGAAGGCTGATTTTGGCCGGAGTGACGTAAGACGGTATGTTGAGCCCTTGCGCGGCTAGGCGAGCCCGCAGCCCCAATGCGAGTGGGGCTGTGCGAGGGCCGCTGAGGGAGGTTTGAGGCCAGGCATCCCTTTTGGGGCTGGCACCTTTGCCGGGGAGCCGGGGCTCGACGTTTACAATTTTTTGTGTGAAGGCTGATTTTTGGCTGAGAGTGACGTAAGACGGTATGTTGAGCCCTTGCGCGGCTAGGCGAGCCCGCAGCCCCAATGCGAGTGGGCTGTGCGAGGGCCGCTGAGGGAGGTTTGAGGCCAGGCATCCCTTTGGGGGCTGGCACCTTTGGCCTGGGAGCAGGGGCTCGACGTTTACAATTTTTGGTGTGAAGGGCGATTTTGGCTGAGAGTGACGTAAGACGGTATGTTGAGCCCTTGCGCGGCTAGGCGAGCCCGCAGCCCCCATGCGAGTGGGGCTGTGCGAGGCCGCTGAGGGAGGTTTGAGGCCAGGCATCCCTTTTGGGGCTGGCACCTTTGGCCTGGGAGCAGGGGCTCGACGTTTACAATTTTTTAGTGTGAAGGCTGATTTTGGCTGAGAGTGACGTAAGACGGTATGTTGGGCCCTGCGCGGCTAGGCGAGCCCGCAGCCCCAATGCGAGTGGGCTGTGCGAGGGCCGCTGAGGGAGGTTTGAGGCCAGGCATCCTTTTGGGCTGGCACCTTTGGCCTGGGAGCAGGGGCTCGACGTTTACAATTTTTGGTGTGAAGGGCTGATTTGGCTGAGAGTGACGTAAGGCGGTATGTTGAGCCCTTGCGCGGCTAGGCGAGCCCGCAGCCCCAATGCGAGTGGGGCTGTGCGAGGGCCGCTGAGGGAGGTTTGAGGCCAGGCATCCTTTTGGGGCTGGCACCTTTGGCCTGGGAGCAGGGGCTCGACGTTTACAATTTTTTAGTGTGAAGGCTGATTTTGGCCGAGAATGAGGTAAGACGCTATGTTGAGCCCTTGCGCGCTAGGCGAGCCCGCAGCCCAATGCGAGTGGGGCTGTGCGAGGGCCGCTGAGGGAGGTTTGAGGCCAGGCATCCCTTTTGGGGCTGGCACCTTTGGCCTGGGAGCAGGGGCTCGACGTTTACAATTTTTGGTGTGAAGGCTGATTTTGGCCGAGAGTGAGGTAAACGGTATGTTGGGCCCTTGCGCGGCTAGGCGAGCCCGCAGCCCCAATGCGAGTGGGGCTGTGCGAGGGCCGCTGAGGGAGGTTTGAGGCCAGGCATCCCTTTTGGGGCTGGCACCTTTGGCCTGGGAGCAGGGGCTCGACGTTTACAATTTTTGTGTGAAGGCTGATTTTGGCTGAGAGTGACGTAAGACGTATGTTTGGCCCTTGCGCGGCTAGGCGAGCCCGCAGCCCCAATGCGAGTGGGCTGTGCGAGGGCCGCTGAGGGAGGTTTGAGGCCAGGCATCCCTTTTGGGGCTGGCACCTTTGGCCTGGGAGCAGGGGCTCGACGTTTACAATTTTTGGTGTGAAGGCTGATTTTGGCTGAGAGTGACGTAAACGTATGTTGGGCCCTTGCGCGGCTAGGCGAGCCCGCAGCCCCAATGCGAGTGGGGCTGTGCGAGGGCCGCTGAGGGAGGTTTGAGGCCAGGCATCCCTTTTTGGGCTGGCACCTTTGGCCTGGGAGCAGGGGCTCGACGTTTGAACTTTGGAGGGTGAAGGCTGATTTTGGCCGAGAATGAGGTAAGGCGCTATGTTGGGCCCTTGCGCGGCTAGGCGAGCCCGCAGCCCCAATGCGAGTGGGGCTGTGCGAGGGCCGCTGAGGGAGGTTTGAGGCCAGGCATCCCTTTTGGGGCTGGCACCTTTGGCCTGGGAGCAGGGGCTCGACGTTTACAATTTTTTAGTGTGAAGGCTGATTTTGGCCGAGATTGACGTAAGGCGCTATGTTGGGCCCTTGCGCGGCTAGGCGAGCCCGCAGCCCCAATGCGAGTGGGGCTGTGCGAGGGCCGCTGAGGGAGGTTTGAGGCCAGGCATCCCTTTTGGGGCTGGCACCTTTGGCCTGGGAGCAGGGCTCGACGTTTACAATTTTTGGTGTGAAGGCTGATTTTGTTTTGGCCGAGAATGAGGTAAGGCGGTATGTTGAGCCCTTGCGCGGCTAGGCGAGCCCGCAGCCCCAATGCGAGTGGGGCTGTGCGAGGGCCGCTGAGGGAGGTTGAGGCCAGGCATCCCTTTTGGGGCTGGCACCTTTGGCCTGGGAGCAGGGGCTCGACGTTTACAATATTTGGTGTGAAGGCGATTTTGGCTGAGAGTGACGTAAGAGGTATGTTGAGCCCCTGCGCGGCTAGGCGAGCCCGCAGCCCCAATGCGAGTGGGGCTGTGCGAGGGCCGCTGAGGGAGGTTTGAGGCCAGGCATCCCTTTTGGGGCTGGCACCTTTGGCCTGGGAGCAGGGGCTCGACGTTTGAATTTTGGAGGTGAAGGCTGATTTTGGCCGAGAGTGACGTAAGGCGCTATGTTGAGCCCTTGCGCGGCTAGGCGAGCCCGCAGCCCCAATGCGAGTGGGGCTGTGCGAGGGCCGCTGAGGGAGGTTTGAGGCCAGGCATCCCTTTTGGGCTGGCACCTTTGGCCTGGGAGCAGGGGCTCGACGTTTACATTTTTTAGTGTGAAGGCTGATTTTGGCTGAGAGTGAGGTAAGTCGCTATGTTGGGCCCTTGCGCGGCTAGGCGAGCCCGCAGCCCCAATGCGAGTGGGGCTGTGCGAGGGCCGCTGAGGGAGGTTTGAGGCCAGGCATCCCTTTTGGGGCTGGCACCTTTGGCCTGGAGCAGGGCTCGACGTTTACAATTTTGGTGGTGAAGGCTGATTTTGGCCGAGAGTGAGGTAAGACGGTATGTTGAGCCCTTGCGCGGCTAGGCGAGCCCGCAGCCCCAATGCGAGTGGGGCTGTGCGAGGGCCGCTGTGGGAGGTTTGAGGCCAGGCATCCCTTTTGGGGCTGGCACCTTTGGCCTGGGAGCAGGGCTCGACGTTTACAACTTTTGAGTGTGAAGGCTGATTTTGGCTGAGAGTGACGTAAGGCGCTATGTTGGGCCCTTGCGCGGCTAGGCGAGCCCGCAGCCCCAATGCGAGTGGGGCTGTGCGAGGCCGCTGAGGGAGGTTGAGGCCAGGCATCCCTTTTGGGGCTGGCACCTTTGGCCTGGGAGCAGGGGCTCGACGTTTACAATTTTTTAGTGTGAAGGGCGATTTTGGCTGAGAGTGACGTAAGACGGTATGTTGAGGCCTTGCGCGGCTAGGCGAGCCTGCAGCCCCAATGCGAGTGGGGCTGTGCGAGGGCCGCTGAGGGAGGTTTGAGGCCAGGCATCCCTTTTGGGGCTGGCACCTTTGGCCTGGGAGCAGGGGCTCGACGTTTACAATTTTGTAGTGTGAAGGGCTGATTTTGGCCGAGAGTGACGTAAGTCGCGTATGTTTGAGCCCTTGCGCGGCTAGGCGAGCCCGCAGCCCCAATGCGAGTGGGGCTGTGCGAGGGCCGCTGAGGGAGGTTTGAGGCCAGGCAACCCTTTTGGGGCTGGCACCTTTGGCCTGGGAGCAGGGGCTCGACGTTTGAATTTTTGGAGGGTGAAGGCTGATTTTGGCCGAGAGTGACGTAAGACGCTATGTTGGGCCCTTGCGCGGCTAGGCGAGCCCGCAGCCCCAATGCGAGTGGTGCTGTGCGAGGGCCGCTGAGGGAGTTTGAGGCCAGGCATCCCTTTTGGGCTGGCACCTTTGGCCTGGGAGCAGGGGCTCGACGTTTTACAATTTTTGGTGTGAAGGCTGATTTTGGCTGAGAATGACGTAAGGCCTATGTTGGGCCCTTGCGCGGCTAGGCGAGCCCGCAGCCCCAATGCGAGTGGGGCTGTGCGAGGGCCGCTGAGGGAGGTTTGAGGCCAGGCATCCCTTTTGGGGCTGGCACCTTTGGCCTGGGAGCGGGGCTCGACGTTTGAACTTTGGAGGTGAAGGCTGATTTTGGCTGAGAGTGAGGTAAGAACGCTATGTTGAGCCCTTGCGCGGCTAGGCGAGCCCGCAGCCCCAATGCGAGTGGGGCTGTGCGAGGGCCGCTGAGGGAGGTTTGAGGCCAGGCATCCCTTTTGGGGCTGGCACCTTTGGCCTGGGAGCAGGGGCTGGACGTTTACAATTTTTTAGTGTGAGGCTGCTTTTGGCTGAGAGTGACGTAAGACGGTATGTTGAGCCCTTGCGCGGCTAGGCGAGCCCGCAGCCCCAATGCGAGTGGGGCTGTGGCGAGGGCCGCTGAGGGAGGTTTGAGGCCAGGCATCCCTTTTGGGCTGGCACCTTTGGCCTGGGAGCAGGGGCTCGACGTTTACAATTTTTGTGTGAAGGCTGATTTTGGCTGAGAGTGACGTAAGACGGTATGTTGAGCCCTTGCGCGGCTAGGCGAGCCCGCAGCCCCAATGCGAGTGGGGCTGTGCGAGGGCCGCTGAGGGAGGTTTGAGGCCAGGCATCCCTTTTGGGGCTGGCACCTTGGCCTGGGAGCAGGGGCTCGACGTTTACAATTTTTGGTGTGAAGGCTGATTTTGGCCGAGAGTGACAAGACGTATGTTGGGCCCTTGCGCGGCTAGGCGAGCCCGCAGCCCCAATGCGAGTGGGGCTGTGCGAGGGCCGCTGAGGGAGGTTTGAGGCCAGGCATCCCTTTTGGGCTGGCACCTTTGGCCTGGGAGCAGGGCTCGACGTTTACAATTTTTGGTGTGAAGGCTGATTTTGGCTGAGAGTGACGTAAGACGCTATGTTGAGACCCTTGCGCGGCTAGGCGAGCCCGCAGCCCCAATGCGAGTGGGGCTGTGCGAGGGCCGCTGAGGGAGGTTTGAGGCCAGGCATCCCTTTTTGGGCTGGCACCTTTGGCCTGGGAGCAGGGGCTCGACGTTTACAATTTTTGGTGTGAAGGCTGATTTTGGCCGAGAGTGACATAATACGGTATGTTGGGCCCTTGCGCGGCTAGGCGAGCCCGCAGCCCCAATGCGAGTGGGGCTGTGCGAGGGCCGCTGAGGGAGGTTTGAGGCCAGGCATCCCTTTTGGGGCTGGCACCTTTGGCCTGGGAGCAGGGGCTCGACGTTTACAATTTTTTAGTGTGAAGGGTGATTTTGGCCGAGAATGAGGTAAGTCGCTATGTTGGGCCCTTGCGCGGCTAGGCGAGCCCGCAGCCCCAATGCGAGTGGGGCTGTGCGAGGGCCGCTGAGGGAGGTTTGAGGCCAGGCATCCCTTTTGGGCTGGCACCTTTGGCCTGGGAGCAGGGCTCGACGTTTACAATTTTTGGTGTGAAGGCTGATTTTGGCTGAGAGTGACGTAAGACGTATGTTGGCCCTTGCGCGGCTAGGCGAGCCCGCAGCCCCAATGCGAGTGGGGCTGTGCGAGGGCCGCTGAGGGAGGTTTGAGGCCAGGCATCCCTTTTTGGGCTGGCACCTTTGGCCTGGAGCAGGGCTCGACGTTTACAACTTTGGAGTGTGAAGGCTGATTTTGCCGAGAAGTGACGTAAGGCGCTATGTTGGGCCCTTGCGCGGCTAGGCGAGCCCGCAGCCCCAATGCGAGTGGGGCTGTGCGAGGGCCGCTGAGGAGGTTTGAGGCCAGGCATCCCTTTTGGGGCTGGCACCTTTGGCCTGGGAGCAGGGCTCGACGTTACAATTTTTTGGTGTGAAGGCTGATTTTGGCTGAGAGTGACGTAAGGCGCTATGTTGGCCCTTGCGCGGCTAGGCGAGCCCGCAGCCCCAATGCGAGTGGGGCTGTGCGAGGGCCGCTGAGGGAGGTTTGAGGCCAGGCATCCCTTTTGGGGCTGGCACCTTTGGCCTGGGAGCAGGGGCTCGACGTTTACAATTTTTGGTGTGAAGTCTGATTTTGGCCGAGAATGAGGTAAGTCGCTATGTTGGGCCCTTGCGCGGCTAGGCGAGCCCGCAGCCCCAATGCGAGTGGGGCTGTGCGAGGGCCGCTGTGGGAGGTTTGAGGCCAGGCATCCCTTTTGGGGCTGGCACCTTTGGCCTGGGAGCAGGGGCTCGACGTTTGACATTTTTAGTGTGAAGGCTGATTTTGGCTGAGAGTGACGTAAGACGGTATGTTGAGCCCTTGCGCGGCTAGGCGAGCCCGCAGCCCCAATGCGAGTGGGGCTGTGCGAGGGCCGCTGAGGGAGGTTTGAGGCCAGGCATCCGTTTTGGGGCTGGCACCTTTGGCCTGGGAGCAGGGCTCGACGTTTACAATTTTTGGTGTGAAGGCTGATTTTGGCTGAGAGTGACGTAAGACGGTATGTTGAGCCCTTGCGCGGCTAGGCGAGCCCGCAGCCCCAATGCGAGTGGGGCTGTGCGAGGGCGCTGAGGGAGGTTTGAGGCCAGGCATCCGTTTTGGGCTGGCACCTTTGGCCTGGAGCAGGGGCTCGACGTTTACAATTTTTGGTGTGAAGGCTGATTTTGGCCGAGATGAGTAAGATGGTATGTTGAGCCCATGCGCGGCTAGGCGAGCCCGCAGCCCCAATGCGAGTGGGGCTGTGCGAGGGCCGCTGAGGGAGGTTTGAGGCCAGGCATCCCTTTTGGGGCTGGCACTTTGGCCTGGGAGCAGGGGCTCGACGTTTACAATTTTTGGTGTGAAGGCTGATTTTGGCTGGAGTGACGTAAGACGGTATGTTGAGCCCTTGCGCGGCTAGCGAGCCCGCAGCCCCAATGCGAGTGGGCTGTGCGAGGGCCGCTGAGGGAGGTTTGAGGCCAGGCATCCCTTTTGGGGCTGGCACCTTTGGCCTGGGAGCAGGGGCTCGACGTTTACAATTTTTGGTGTGAAGGCTGATTTTGGCTGAGAGTGACGTAAGACGGTATGTTGAGCCCTTGCGCGGCTAGGCGAGCCCGCAGCCCCAATGCGAGTGGGGCTGTGCGAGGGCCGCTGAGGGAGGTTTGAGGCCAGGCATCCGTTTGGGGCTGGCACCTTTGGCCTGGGAGCAGGGGCTCGACGTTTACAATTTTTTAGTGTGAAGGCTGATTTGGCTGAGATGACGGTAAGGCGCTATGTGACCCTTGCGCGGCTAGCGAGCCCGCAGCCCCAATGCGAGTGGGCTGTGCGAGGGCCGCTGAGGGAGGTTTGAGGCCAGGCATCCCTTTTGGGGCTGGCACCTTTGGCCTGGGAGCAGGGGCTCGACGTTTACAATTTTTGGTGTGAAGGCTGATTTTGGCCCAGAGTGACATAATACGGTATGTTGGGCCCTTGCGCGGCTAGGCGAGCCCGCAGCCCCAATGCGAGTGGGGCTGTGCGAGGGCCGCTGAGGGAGGTTTGAGGCCAGGCAGCCCTTTTGGGGCTGGCACCTTTGGCCTGGGAGCAGGGGCTCGACGTTTACAATTTTTTAGTGTGAAGGCTGATTTTGGCTGAGAGTGACGTAAGACGCTATGTTGGCCCTTGCGCGGCTAGGCGAGCCCGCAGCCCCAATGCGAGTGGGGCTGTGCGAGGGCCGCTGAGGGAGGTTTGAGGCCAGGCATCCGTTTTGGGGCTGGCACCTTTGGCCTGGGAGCAGGCTCGACGTTTACAATTTTTGGTGTGAAGGCTGATTTTGGCCGAGAGTGACGTAAGATCGTATGTTGGCCCTTGCGCGGCTAGGCGAGCCCGCAGCCCCAATGCGAGTGGGCTGTGCGAGGCCGCTGAGGGAGTTTGAGGCCAGGCATCCCTTTTTGGGCTGGCACCTTTGGCCTGGGAGCAGGGGCTCGACGTTTAACTTTGGAGGGTGAAGGCTGATTTGGCTGAGAGTGACGTAAGCGGTATTTGGGCCCTTGCGCGGCTAGGCGAGCCCGCAGCCCCAATGCGAGTGGGGCTGTGCGAGGGCCGCTGAGGAGGTTGAGGCCAGGCATCCCTTTTTGGGGCTGGCACCTTTGGCCTGGGAGCAGGGGCTCGACGTTTACAATTTTTAGTGTGAAGGCTGATTTTGGCCGAGATGAGGTAAGGCGCTATGTTGGGCCCTTGCGCGGCTAGGCGAGCCCGCAGCCCCAATGCGAGTGGGGCTGTGCGAGGCCGCTGAGGGAGGTTTGAGGCCAGGCATCCCTTTTGGGGCTGGCACCTTTGGCCTGGGAGCAGGGGCTCGACGTTTACAATTTTTGGTGTGAAGGCTGATTTTGGCCGAGAGTGAGTAAGGCACTATGTTGGGCCTTGCGCGGCTAGGCGAGCCCGCAGCCCCAATGCGAGTGGGGCTGTGCGAGGGCCGCTGAGGGAGGTTTGAGGCCAGGCATCCTTTTGGGCTGGCACCTTTGGCCTGGGAGCAGGGGCTCGACGTTTACAATTTTTGGTGTGAAGGCTGATTTTGGCTGAGAGTGACGTAAGATGGTATGTTGAGCCCTTGCGCGGCTAGGCAGCCCGCAGCCCCAATGCGAGTGGGGCTGTGCGAGGGCCGCTGAGGAGGTTTGAGGCCAGGCATCCCTTTTGGGCTGGCACCTTTGGCCTGGGAGCAGGGGCTCGACGTTTACAATTTTGGAGTGAAGGCTGATTTTGGCCGAGAGTGACGTAAGCGGTATGTTGAGCCCTTGCGCGGCTAGGCGAGCCCGCAGCCCCAATGCGAGTGGGGCTGTGCGAGGGCCGCTGAGGAGGTTTGAGGCCAGGCATCCCTTTTGGGCTGGCACCTTTGGCCTGGGAGCAGGGGCGACGTTTACAATTTTTTAGTGTGAAGGCTGATTTTGGCTGAGAGTGAGGTAAGGCGCTATGTTGGAGCCCTTGCGCGGCTAGGCGAGCCCGCAGCCCCAATGCGAGTGGGGCTGTGCGAGGGCCGCTGAGGAGGTTTGAGGCCAGGCATCCCTTTGGGCTGGCACCTTTGGCCTGGGAGCAGGGGCTCGACGTTTACAATTTTGGTGTGAAGGCTGATTTTGGCTGGAGTGACGTAAGACGGTATGTTGAGCCCTTGCGCGGCTAGGCGAGCCCAGCAGCCCCAATGCGAGTGGGGCTGTGCGAGGGCCGCTGAGGGAGGTTTGAGGCCAGGCATCCCTTTTGGGGCTGGCACCTTTGGCCTGGGAGCAGGGGCTCGACGTTT
>NW_026561529.1:0-19507 GCF_028858705.1 Grus americana
GCCTAAAGGAGCCTGCAGCCCCAGAGTTAGTAGGGCTGTGAATGGGGCCATGGTTGAGGTTTCAGGAAAGAACCGCCATTCGGGGCCTGGAGGTTTTGCCTGGGAGCAGGGCCCGGACGTTTTCAGGTTTGACGGCCGAAGGTGGGCGACGGCCAGCGAGCCGCTCCGTCGCATGTCGGAGTTTTTGGATGCCTAAAGGAGCCTGCAGCCCCAGGGTTAGTAGGGCTGTGAATGGGGCCATGGTTGAAGTTTCAGGAAAGCAACACCATTCGGGATGGGATGTTTGCCTGGGAGCAGGGCCCGGACGTTTTCAGTTTTGAAGCTTGAATCTCAAAAATGGCTAGAGAGATGCTAAGTTACACTTCGGAGATTTTGGATGCGTAAAGGAGCCTGCAGCCCCAGAGTTAGCAGGGCTGTGAATGGGGCCATGGTTGAGGTTTCAGGAAAGAACCGCCATTCGGGGCCTGGAGGTTTTGCCTGGGAGCAGGGCCCGGACGTTTTCAGGTTTGACGGCCGAAGGCGGGCGACGGCCAGCGAGCCGCTCCGTCGCATGTCGGAGTTTTTGGATGCCTAAAGGAGCCTGCAGCCCCAGAGTTAGTAGGGCTGTGAATGGGGCCATGGTTGAAGTTTCAGGAAAGCAAACCATTCGGGCTGGGATGTTTCGCCTGGGAGCAGGGCCCGGACGTTTTCAGTTTTGAAGCTTGAATCTCAAAAATGGCTAGGGAGATGCTAAGTTACACTTCGGAGATTTTGGATGCGTAAAGGAGCCTGCAGCCCAGAGTTAGCAGGGCTGTGAATGGGGCCATGGTTGAGGTTTCAGGAAAGAACCGCCATTCGGGGCTGGAGGTTTTGCCTGGGAGCAGGGCCCGGACGTTTTCAGGTTGACGGCCGAAGGTGGGCGACGGCCAGCGAGCCGCTCCGTCGCATGTCGGAGTTTTTGGATGCCTAAAGGAGCCTGCAGCCCCAGAGTTAGTAGGGCTGTGAATGGGGCCATGGTTGAAGTTTCAGGAAAGAAACCATTCGGGACTGGGATGTTTTGCCTGGGAGCAGGGCCGGACGTTTTCAGTTTGAAGCTTGAATCTCAAAAATGGCTAGAGAGATGCTAAGTTACACTTCGGAGATTTTGGATGCGTAAAGGAGCCTGCAGCCCCAGAGTTAGTAGGGCTGTGAATGGGGCCATGGTTGAAGTTTCAGGAAAGCAACACCATTCGGGACTGGGATGTTTCGCCTGGGAGCAGGGCCCGGACGTTTTCAGTTTTGAAGCTTGAATCTCAAAATGGCTAGAGAGATGCTAAGTTACACTTCGGAGATTTTGGATGCGTAAAGGAGCCTGCAGCCCCAGAGTTAGCAGGGCTGTGAATGGGGCCATGGTTGAGGTTTCAGGAAAGAACCGCCATTCGGGGCCTGGAGGTTTTGCCTGGGAGCAGGGCCCGGACGTTTTCAGGTTTACGGCCGAAGGTGGGCGACGGCCAGCGAGCCGCTCCGTCGCATGTCAGAGTTTTTGGATGCCTAAAGGAGCCTGCAGCCCCAGAGTTAGTAGGGCTGTGAATGGGGCCATGGTTGAAGTTTCAGGAAAGCAACACCATTCGGGACTGGGATGTTTCGCCTGGGAGCAGGGCCCGGACGTTTTCAGTTTTGAAGCTTGAATCTCAAAATGGCTAGAGAGATGCTAAGTTACACTTCGGAGATTTTGGATGCGTAAAGGAGCCTGCAGCCCCAGAGTTAGCAGGGCTGTGAATGGGGCATGGTTGAGGTTTCAGGAAAGAACCGCCATTCGGGGCTGGAGGTTTTGCCTGGGAGCAGGGCCCGGACGTTTTCAGGTTTGAAGCCGAAGGCGGGCGACGGCAGCGAGCCGCTCCGTTCGCATGTCGGAGTTTTTGGATGCCTAAAGGAGCCTGCAGCCCAGGTTAGTAGGGCTGTGAATGGGGCCATGGTTGAAGTTTCAGGAAAGAACCGCCATTCGGGGCCTGGGAGGTTTTGCCTGGGAGCAGGGCCCGGACGTTTTCAGGTTTGACGGCCCGAAGGCGGGCGACGGCCAGCGAGCCGCTCCGTCGCATGTCGGAGTTTTGGATGCGTAAAGGAGCCTGCAGCCCCAGAGTTAGCAGGGCTGTGAATGGGGCCATGGTTGAGGTTTCAGGAAAGAACCGCCATTCGGGGCCTGGAGGTTTTGCCTGGGAGCAGGGCCCGGACGTTTTCAGGTTTGACGGCGAAGGTGGGCGACGGCCAGCGAGCCGCTCCGTCGCATGTCGGAGTTTTTGGATGCCTAAAGGAGCCTGCAGCCCCAGGGTTAGTAGGGCTGTGAATGGGGCCATGTGTTGAAGTTTCAGGAAAGCAACACCATTCGGGGCTGGGATGTTTCGCCTGGGAGCAGGGCCCGGACGTTTTCAGTTTTGAAGCTTGAATCTCAAAAATGGCTAGAGAGATGCTAAGTTACACTTCGGAGATTTTGGATGCGTAAAGGAGCCTGCAGCCCCAGAGTTAGCAGGGCTGTGAATGGGGCCATGGTTGAGGTTTCAGGAAAGAACCGCCATTCGGGGCCTGGAGGTTTTGCCTGGGAGCAGGGCGCCCGGACGTTTTCAGGTTTGACGGCGAAGGTGGGCGACGGCCAGCGAGCCGCTCCGTCGCATGTCGGAGTTTTTGGATGCCTAAAGGAGCCTGCAGCCCCAGAGTTAGTAGGGCTGTGAATGGGGCCATGGTTGAAGTTTCAGGAAAGAACACCATTCGGGACTGGGATGTTTTGCCTGGGAGCAGGGCCCGGACGTTTTCAGTTTTGAAGCTTGAATCTCAAAAATGGCTAGAGAGATGCTAAGTTACACTTCGGAGATTTTGGATGCCTAAAGGAGCCTGCAGCCCCAGAGTTAGCAGGGCTGTGAATGGGGCCATGGTTGAGTTTCAGGAAAGCAACACCATTCGGGCCTGGGATGTTTCCTGGGAGCAGGGCCCGGACGTTTTCAGTTTTGAAGCTTGAATCTCAAAAATGGCTAGAGAGATGCTAAGTTACATTCGGAGATTTTGGATGCGTAAAGGAGCCTGCAGCCCCAGAGTTAGCAGGGCTGTGAATGGGGCCATGCTTGAGGTTTCAGGAAAGAAACGCCATTCGGGGCCTGGAGGTTTTGCCTGGGAGCAGGGCCCGGACGTTTTCAGGTTTACGGCCGAAGGTGGGCGACGGCCAGCGAGCCGCTCCGTCGCATGTCGGAGAGTTTTTGGATGCCTAAAGGAGCCTGCAGCCCCAGAGTTAGTAGGGCTGTGAATGGGGCCATGGTTGAAGTTTCAGGAAAGAACACCATTCGGGACTGGGATGTTTCGCCTGGGAGCAGGGCCCGGACGTTTTCAGTTTTGAAGCTTGAATCTCAAAAATGGCTAGAGAGATGCTAAGTTACACTTCGGAGATTTTGGATGCGTAAAGGAGCCTGCAGCCCCAGAGTTAGCAGGGCTGTGAATGGGGCCGTGGTTGAGGTTTCAGGAAAGAACCGCCATTCGGGCCTGGGGGTTTTGCCTGGGAGCAGGGCCCGGACGTTTTCAGGTTTTGACGGCCGAAGGCGGGCGACGGCCAGCGAGCGCTCCGTCGCATGTCGGAGTTTTTGGATGCCTAAAGGAGCCTGCAGCCCCAGAGTTAGTAGGGCTGTGAATGGGGCCATGGTTGAAGTTTCAGGAAAGCAACACCATTCGGGACTGGGATGTTTCGCCTGGGAGCAGGGCCCGGACGTTTTCAGTTTTGAAGCTTGAATCTCAAAAATGGCTAGAGAGATGCTAAGTTACATTCGGAGATTTTGGATGCGTAAAGGAGCCTGCAGCCCCAGAGTTAGCAGGGCTGTGAATGGGGCCATGGTTGAGGTTTCAGGAAAGAACCGCCATTCGGGGCCTGGAGGTTTTGCCTGGGAGCAGGGCCCGGACGTTTTCAGGTTTGACGGCCGAAGGTGGGCGACGGCCAGCGAGCCGCTCCGTCGCATGTCGGAGTTTTTGGATGCCTAAAGGAGCCTGCAGCCCCAGAGTTAGTAGGGCTGTGAATGGGGCCATGGTTGAAGTTTCAGGAAAGCAACACCATTCGGGACTGGGATGTTTCGCCTGGGAGCAGGGCCCGGACGTTTTCAGTTTTGAAGCTTGAATCTCAAAAATGGCTAGAGAGATGCTAAGTTACACTTCGGAGATTTTGGATGCGTAAAGGAGCCTGCAGCCCCAGAGTGAGCAGGGCTGTGAATGGGGCCGTACTTGAGGTTTCAGGAAAGAAAGACCATTCGGGGCTGGAGGTTTGCCTGGGAGCAGGGCCCGGACGTTTTCAGGTTTGACGGCCGAAGGGGGCGACGGCCAGCGAGCCGCTCCGTCGCATGTCGGAGTTTTTGGATGCCTAAAGGAGCCTGCAGCCCCAGGGTTAGTAGGGCTGTGAATGGGGCCATGGTTGAAGTTTCAGGAAAGAACGCCATTCGAGGCTGGGAGGTTTTGCCTGGGAGCAGGGCCCGGACGTTTTCAGGTTGACGGCGAAGGCGGGCGACGGCCAGAGAGCCGCTCCGTCGCATGTCGGAGTTTTTGGATGCCTAAAGGAGCCTGCAGCCCCAGAGTTAGTAGGGCTGTGAATGGGGCCATGCTTGAGGTTTCAGGAAAGAACCGCCATTCGGGGCCTGGAGGTTTTGCCTGGGAGCAGGGCCGGACGTTTTCAGGTTTGACGGCCGAAGGCGGGCGACGGCCAGCGAGCCGCTCCGTCGCATGTCGGAGTTTTTGGATGCCTAAAGGAGCCTGCAGCCCCAGGTTAGTAGGGCTGTGAATGGGGCCATGGTTGAAGTTTCAGGAAAGCAACACCATTCGGGCTGGGATGTTTTGCCTGGGAGCAGGGCCCGGACGTTTTCAGTTTTGAAGCTTGAATCTCAAAAATGGCTAGAGAGATGCTAAGTTACACTTCGGAGATTTTGGATGCGTAAAGGAGCCTGCAGCCCCAGAGTCAGCAGGGCTGTGAATGGGGCCGTACTTGAGGTTTCAGGAAAGAACCGCCATTCGGGGCCTGGAGTTTTGCCTGGGAGCAGGGCCCGGACGTTTTCAGGTTTTGGTCGAAGGATGGGCGACGGCCAGCGGGAGCCGCTCCGTCGCATGTCGGAGTTTTTGGATGCCTAAAGGAGCCTGCAGCCCCAGAGTTAGTAGGGCTGTGAATGGGGCCATGGTTGAAGTTTCAGGAAAGCAACACATTCGGGACTGGGATGTTTCGCCTGGGAGCAGGGCCCGGACGTTTTCAGTTTTGAAGCTTGAATCTCAAAAATGGCTAGAGAGATGCTAAGTTACACTTCGGAGATTTTGGATGCGTAAAGGAGCCTGCAGCCCCAGAGTTAGCAGGGCTGTGAATGGGGCCATGGTTGAGGTTTCAGGAAAGAACCGCCATTCGGGGCCTGGAGGTTTTGCCTGGGAGCAGGGCCCGGACGTTTTCAGGTTTGACGGGCCGAAGGTGGGCGACGGCCAGCGAGGCGCTCCGTCGCATGTCGGAGTTTTTGGATGCCTAAAGGAGCCTGCAGCCCCAGAGTTAGTAGGGCTGTGAATGGGGCCATGGTTGAAGTTTCAGGAAAGCAACACCATTCGGGAAGGGATGTTTCGCCTGGGAGCAGGGCCCGGACGTTTTCAGTTTTGAAGCTTGAATCTCAAAAATGGCTAGAGAGATGCTAAGTTACACTTCGGAGATTTTGGATGCGTAAAGGAGCCTGCAGCCCCAGAGTTAGCAGGGCTGTGAATGGGGCCATGGTTGAAGTTTCAGGAAAGAACCGCCATTCGGGGCCTGGAGGTTTTGCCTGGGAGCAGGGCCCGGACGTTTTCAGGTTTGACGGCCGAAGGCGGGCGACGGCCAGCGAGCCGCTCCGTCGCATGTCGGAGTTTTTGGATGCCTAAAGGAGCCTGCAGCCCCAGAGTTAGTAGGGCTGTGAATGGGGCCATGGTTGAAGTTTCAGGAAAGAACCGCCATTCGGGGCCTGGAGGTTTGCCTGGGAGCAGGGCCCGGACGTTTTCAGGTTTGACGGCTCCGAAGGGGGCGACGGCCAGCGAGCCGCTCGTTACATGTCGGAGTTTTTGGATGCCTAAAGGAGCCTGCAGCCCCAGAGTTAGTAGGGCTGTGAATGGGGCCATGGTTGAAGTTTCAGGAAAGCAACCCATTCGGGCTGGGATGTTTTGCCTGGGAGCAGGGCCCGGACGTTTTCAGTTTTGAAGCTTGAATCTCAAAAATGGCTAGAGAGATGCTAAGTTACACTTCGGAGATTTTGGATGCGTAAAGGAGCCTGCAGCCCCAGAGTTAGCAGGGCTGTGAATGGGGCCATGGTTGAGGTTTCAGGAAAGAACCGCCATTCGGGGCTGGAGGTTTTGCCTGGGAGCAGGGCCCGGACGTTTTCAGGTTTATGGCCGAAGGTGGGCGACGGCCAGCGAGCCGCTCCGTCGCATGTCGGAGTTTTTGGATGCCTAAAGGAGCCTGCAGCCCCAGAGTTAGTAGGGCTGTGAATGGGGCCATGGTTGAAGTTTCAGGAAAGAACGCCATTCGGGGACTGGGATGTTTCGCCTGGGAGCAGGGCCCGGACGTTTTCAGTTTGAAGCTTGAATCTCAAAAATGGCTAGAGAGATGCTAAGTTACACTTCGGAGATTTTGGATGCGTAAAGGAGCCTGCAGCCCCAGAGTTAGCAGGGCTGTGAATGGGGCCATGGTTGAGGTTTCAGGAAAGAACGCCATTCGGGGCCTGGAGGTTTTGCCTGGGAGCAGGGCCCGGACGTTTTCAGGTTTGACGGCCGAAGGTGGGCGACGGCCAGCGAGCCGCTCCGTCGCATGTCGGAGAGTTTTTGGATGCCTAAAGGAGCCTGCAGCCCCAGAGTTAGTAGGGCTGTGAATGGGGCCATGGTTGAAGTTTCAGGAAAGCAACACCATTCGGGACTGGGATGTTTCGCCTGGGAGCAGGGCCCGGACGTTTTCAGTTTTGAAGCTTGAATCTCAAAAATGGCTAGAGAGATGCTAAGTTACACTTCGGAGATTTTGGATGCGTAAAGGAGCCTGCAGCCCCAGAGTTAGCAGGGCTGTGAATGGGGCCATTGTTGAGGTTTCAGGAAAGAACCGCCATTCGGGGCCTGGAGGTTTTGCCTGGGAGCAGGGCCCGGACGTTTTCAGGTTTGACGGCCGAAGGTGGGCGACGGCCAGCGAGCCGCTCCGTCGCATGTCGGAGTTTTTGGATGCCTAAAGGAGCCTGCAGCCCCAGAGTTAGCAGGGCTGTGAATGGGGCCATGGTTGAAGTTTCAGGAAAGCAACACCATTCGGGACTGGGATGTTTCGCCTGGGAGCAGGGCCCGGACGTTTTCAGTTTTGAAGCTTGAATCTCAAAAATGGCTAGAGAGATGCTAAGTTATACTTCGGAGATTTTGGATGCGTAAAGGAGCCTGCAGCCCCAGAGTGAGCAGGGCTGTGAATGGGGCCGTGCTTGAGGTTTCAGGAAAGAACCGCCATTCGGGGCCTGGAGGTTTTGCCTGGGAGCAGGGCCCGGACGTTTTCAGGTTTGACGGCCGAAGGGGGCGACGGCCAGCGAGCCGCTCCGTCGCATGTCGGGAGTTTTTGGATGCCTAAAGGAGCCTGCAGCCCCAGGGTTAGTAGGGCTGTGAGTGGGGCCATGGTTGAAGTTTCAGGAAAGAACAGCCATTCGGGGCCTGGAGTTTTGCCTGGGAGCAGGGCCCGGACGTTTTCAGTTTGACTGGCCGAAGGTGGGCGACGGCCAGCGAGCCGCTCCGTCGCATGTCGGAGTTTTTGGATGCCTAAAGGAGCCTGCAGCCCCAGAGTTAGTAGGGCTGTGAATGGGGCCATGGTTGAAGTTTCAGGAAAGCAACACCATTCGGGACTGGGATGTTTCGCCTGGGAGCAGGGCCCGGACGTTTTCAGTTTTGAAGCTTGAATCTCAAAAATGGCTAGAGAGATGCTAAGTTACACTTCGGAGATTTTGGATGCGTAAAGGAGCCTGCAGCCCCAGAGTTAGCAGGGCTGTGAATGGGGCCATACTTGAGGTTTCAGGAAAGAAACCGCCATTCGGGGCCTGGAGGTTTTGCCTGGGAGCAGGGCCCGGACGTTTTCAGGTTTGACGGCCGAAGGTGGGCGACGGCCAGCGAGCCGCTCCGTCGCATGTCGGAGTTTTTGGATGCCTAAAGGAGCCTGCAGCCCCAGAGTTAGTAGGGCTGTGAATGGGGCCATGGTTGAAGTTTCAGGAAAGCAACACCATTCGGGACTGGGATGTTTCGCCTGGGAGCAGGGCCCGGACGTTTTCAGTTTTGAAGCTTGAATCTCAAAAATGGCTAGAGAGATGCTAAGTTACACTTCGGAGATTTTGGATGCGTAAAGGAGCCTGCAGCCCCAGAGTTAGCAGGGCTGTGAATGGGGCCGTGGTTGAGGTTTCAGGAAAGAACCGCCATTCGGGGCCTGGAGGTTTTGCCTGGGAGCAGGGCCCGGACGTTTTCAGGTTTGACGGCCGAAGGCGGGCGACGGCCAGCGAGCCGCTCCGTCGCATGTCGGAGTTTTTGGATGCCTAAAGGAGCCTGCAGCCCCAGAGTTAGTAGGGCTGTGAATGGGGCCATGGTTGAAGTTTCAGGAAAGAACGCCATTCGGGGCTGGAGGTTTTGCCTGGGAGCAGGGCCCGGACGTTTTCAGGTTTTGACGGCTTGAATCTCGGGCGATGGCCAGAGAGTGCTCCGTTACATTCGGAGTTTTTGGATGCCTAAAGGAGCCTGCAGCCCCAGAGTTAGCAGGGCTGTGAATGGGGCCATGCTTGAGGTTTCAGGAAAGAACCGCCATTCGGGGCCTGGAGGTTTAGCCTGGGAGCAGGGCCCGGACGTTTTCAGGTTTTTTGGGCCGAAGGTGGGCGACGGCCAGCGAGCCGCTCCGTCGCATGTCGGAGTTTTTGGATGCCTAAAGGAGCCTGCAGCCCCAGAGGTTAGTAGGGCTGTGAATGGGGCCATGGTTGAAGTTTCAGGAAAGCAACACCATTCGGGCTGGGATGTTTCGCCTGGGAGCAGGGCCCGGACGTTTTCAGTTTTGAAGCTTGAATCTCAAAAATGGCTAGAGAGATGCTAAGTTACACTTCGGAGATTTTGGATGCGTAAAGGAGCCTGCAGCCCCAGAGTTAGCAGGGCTGTGAATGGGGCCATGGTTGAGGTTTCAGGAAAGAACCGCCATTCGGGGCCTGGGGGTTTTGCCTGGGAGCAGGGCCCGGACGTTTTCAGGTTTGAAGGCCGAAGGTGGGCGACGGCCAGCGAGCCGCTCCGTCGCATGTCGGAGTTTTTGGATGCCTAAAGGAGCCTGCAGCCCCAGAGTTAGTAGGGCTGTGAATGGGGCCATGGTTGAAGTTTCAGGAAAGCAACACCATTCGGGACTGGGATGTTTCGCCTGGGAGCAGGGCCGGACGTTTTCAGTTTTGAAGCTTGAATCTCAAAAATGGCTAGAGAGATGCTAAGTTACACTTCGGAGATTTTGGATGCGTAAAGGAGCCTGCAGCCCCAGAGTTAGCAGGGCTGTGAATGGGGCCGTGCTTGAGGTTTCAGGAAAGAACCGCCATTCGGGGCCTGGAGGTTTTGCCTGGGAGCAGGGCCCGGACGTTTTCAGGTTTGACGGCCGAAGGCGGGCGACGGCCAGCGAGCCGCTCCGTCGCATGTCGGAGTTTTTGGATGCCTAAAGGAGCCTGCAGCCCAGAGTTAGTAGGGCTGTGAATGGGGCCATGGTTGAAGTTTCAGGAAAGCAACACCATTCGGGGACTGGGATGTTTCGCCTGGGAGCAGGGCCCGGACGTTTTCAGTTTTGAAGCTTGAATCTCAAAAATGGCTAGAGAGATGCTAAGTTACACTTCGGAGATTTTGGATGCGTAAAGGAGCCTGCAGCCCAGAGTTAGCAGGGCTGTGAATGGGGCCATGGTTGAGGTTTCAGGAAAGAACCGCCATTCGGGGCCTGGAGGTTTTGCCTGGGAGCAGGGCCCGGACGTTTTCAGGTTTTGACGGCCGAAGGTGGGCGACGGCCAGCGAGCCGCTCCGTCGCATGTCGGAGTTTTTGGATGCTAAAGGAGCCTGCAGCCCCAGAGTTAGTAGGGCTGTGAATGGGGCCATGGTTGAAGTTTCAGGAAAGCAACACCATTCGGGACTGGGATGTTTCGCCTGGGAGCAGGGCCCGGACGTTTTCAGTTTTGAAGCTTGAATCTCAAAAATGGCTAGAGAGATGCTAAGTTACACTTCGGAGATTTTGGATGCGTAAAGGAGCCTGCAGCCCCAGAGTTAGCAGGGCTGTGAATGGGGCCATGGTTGAGGTTTCAGGAAAGAACCGCCATTCGGGGCCTGGAGGTTTTGCCTGGGAGCAGGGCCCGGACGTTTTCAGGTTTGACGGCGAAGGCGGGGCGACGGCCAGCGAGCCGCTCCGTCGCATGTCGGAGTTTTTGGATGCCTAAAGGAGCCTGCAGCCCCAGAGTTAGTAGGGCTGTGAATGGGGCCATGGTTGAAGTTTCAGGAAAGAACCGCCATTCGGGGCTGGAGTTTTTGCCTGGGAGCAGGGCCCGGACGTTTTCAGGTTTGAACTGGCCGAAGGTGGGCGACGGCCAGCGAGAGCGCTCCGTCGCATGTCGGAGTTTTTGGATGCCTAAAGGAGCCTGCAGCCCCAGAGTTAGTAGGGCTGTGAATGGGGCCATGGTTGAAGTTTCAGGAAAGCAACACCATTCGGGACTGGGATGTTTCGCCTGGGAGCAGGGCCCGGACGTTTTCAGTTTTGAAGCTTGAATCTCAAAAATGGCTAGAGAGATGCTAAGTTACACTTCGGAGATTTTGGATGCGTAAAGGAGCCTGCAGCCCCAGAGTTAGCAGGGCTGTGAATGGGGCCATGGTTGAGGTTTCAGGAAAGAACCGCCATTCGGGGCCTGGAGGTTTTGCCTGGGAGCAGGGCCCGGACGTTTTCAGGTTTGACGGCCGAAGGTGGGCGACGGCCAGCGAGCCGCTCCGTCGCATGTCGGAGTTTTTGGATGCCTAAAGGAGCCTGCAGCCCCAGAGTTAGTAGGGCTGTGAATGGGGCCATGGTTGAAGTTTCAGGAAAGCAACACCATTCGGGACTGGGATGTTTCGCCTGGGAGCAGGGCCCGGACGTTTTCAGTTTTGAAGCTTGAATCTCAAAAATGGCTAGAGAGATGCTAAGTTACACTTCGGAGATTTTGGATGCGTAAAGGAGCCTGCAGCCCCAGAGTTAGCAGGGCTGTGAATGGGGCCATGGTTGAGGTTTCAGGAAAGAACGCCATTCGGGGCCTGGAGGTTTTGCCTGGGAGCAGGGCCCGGACGTTTTCAGGTTTGACGGCCGAAGGTGGGCGACGGCCAGCGAGCCGCTCCGTCGCATGTCGGAGTTTTTGGATGCCTAAAGGAGCCTGCAGCCCCAGAGTTAGTAGGGCTGTGAATGGGGCCATGGTTGAAGTTTCAGGAAAGAACACCATTCGGGACTGGGATGTTTTCGCCTGGGAGCAGGGCCCGGACGTTTTCAGTTTTGAAGCTTGAATCTCAAAAATGGCTAGAGAGATGCTAAGTTACACTTCGGAGATTTTGGATGCGTAAAGGAGCCTGCAGCCCCAGAGTTAGTAGGGCTGTGAATGGGGCCGGTTGAGGTTTCAGGAAAGAACCGCCATTCGGGGCCTGGAGGTTTTGCCTGGGAGCAGGGCCCGGACGTTTTCAGGTTTGACGGCCGAAGGTGGGCGACGGCCAGCGAGCCGCTCCGTCGCATGTCGGAGTTTTTGGATGCCTAAAGGAGCCTGCAGCCCCAGAGTTAGTAGGGCTGTGAATGGGGCCATGGTTGAAGTTTCAGGAAAGCAACACCATTCGGGGCTGGGATGTTTCGCCTGGGAGCAGGGCCGGACGTTTTCAGTTTTGAAGCTTGAATCTCAAAAATGGCTAGAGAGATGCTAAGTTACACTTCGGAGTTTTTGGATGCGTAAAGGAGCCTGCAGCCCCAGAGTTAGCAGGGCTGTGAATGGGGCCGTGCTTTGAGGTTTCAGGAAAGAACCGCCATTCGGGGCCTGGAGTTTTTGCCTGGGAGCAGGGCCCGGACGTTTTCAGGTTTGACGGCCGAAGGTGGGCGACGGCCAGCGAGCCGCTCCGTCGCATGTCGGAGTTTTTGGATGCCTAAAGGAGCCTGCAGCCCCAGAGTTAGTAGGGCTGTGAATGGGGCCATGGTTGAAGTTTCAGGAAAGCAACACCATTCGGGACTGGGATGTTTCGCCTGGGAGCAGGGCCGGACGTTTTCAGTTTTGAAGCTTGAATCTCAAAAATGGCTAGAGAGATGCTAAGTTACACTTCGGAGATTTTGGATGCGTAAAGGAGCCTGCAGCCCAGAGTTAGCAGGGCTGTGAATGGGGCCATGGTTGAAGTTTCAGGAAAGCAACACCATTCGGGCCTGGGATGTTTCGCCTGGGAGCAGGGCCCGGACGTTTTCAGTTTTGAAGCTTGAATCTCAAAAATGGCTAGAGAGATGCTAAGTTACACTTCGGAGATTTTGGATGCGTAAAGGAGCCTGCAGCCCCAGAGTTAGCAGGGCTGTGAATGGGGCCATGGTTGAGGTTTCAGGAAAGAACCGCCATTCGGGGCCTGGAGGTTTTGCCTGGGAGCAGGGCCCGGACGTTTTCAGGTTTTAATGGCGAAGGTGGGCGACGGCCAGCGAGCCGCTCCGTCGCATGTCGGAGTTTTTGGATGCCTAAAGGAGCCTGCAGCCCCAGAGTTAGTAGGGCTGTGAATGGGGCCATGGTTGAAGTTTCAGGAAAGCAACACCATTCGGGACTGGGATGTTTCGCCTGGGAGCAGGGCCCGGACGTTTTCAGTTTTGAAGCTTGAATCTCAAAAATGGCTAGAGAGATGCTAAGTTACACTTCGGAGATTTTGGATGCGTAAAGGAGCCTGCAGCCCCAGAGTTAGCAGCTGGGAATGAATGGGCCCGTGCTTGAGGTTTCAGGAAAGAACGCCATTCGGGGCTGGAGGTTTTGCCTGGGAGCAGGGCCCGGACGTTTTCAGGTTTGACGGCCGAAGGCGGGCGACGGCCAGCGAGCGCTCCGTCGCATGTCGGAGTTTTTGGATGCCTAAAGGAGCCTGCAGCCCCAGAGTTAGTAGGGCTGTGAATGGGGCCATGGTTGAAGTTTCAGGAAAGAACAGCCATTCGGGGCCTGGAGTGTTTCCTGGGAGCAGGGCCCGGACGTTTTCAGTTTTACTGGCCGAAGGTGGCGACGGCCAGCAGAGAGCCGCTCCGTCGCATGTCGGAGTTTTTGGATGCCTAAAGGAGCCTGCAGCCCCAGGGTTAGTAGGGCTGTGAATGGGGCCATGGCTGAAGTTTCAGGAAAGCAACCCATTCGGGACTGGGATGTTTGCCTGGGAGCAGGGCCCGGACGTTTTCAGTTTTGAAGCTTGAATCTCAAAAATGGCTAGAGAGATGCTAAGTTACACTTCGGAGATTTTGGATGCGTAAAGGAGCCTGCAGCCCCAGAGTTAGCAGGGCTGTGAATGGGGCCATGGTTGAGGTTTCAGGAAAGAACCGCCATTCGGGGCCTGGAGGTTTTGCCTGGGAGCAGGGCCCGGACGTTTTCAGGTTTGACGGCCGAAAGGCGGGCGACGGCCAGCGAGCCGCTCCGTCGCATGTCGGAGTTTTTGGATGCCTAAAGGAGCCTGCAGCCCCAGGAGTTAGTAGGGCTGTGAATGGGGCCATGGTTGAAGTTTCAGGAAAGCAACCATTCGGGGACTGGGATGTTTCGCCTGGGAGCAGGGCCCGGACGTTTTCAGTTTTGAAGCTTGAATCTCAAAAATGGCTAGAGAGATGCTAAGTTACACTTCGGAGATTTTGGATGCGTAAAGGAGCCTGCAGCCCCAGAGTTAGCAGGGCTGTGAATGGGGCCATGGTTGAGGTTTCAGGAAAGAACCGCCATTCGGGGCCTGGAGGTTTTTGCCTGGGAGCAGGGCCCGGACGTTTTCAGGTTTGACGGCCGAAGGTGGGCGACGGCCAGCGAGCCGCTCCGTCGCATGTCGGAGTTTTTGGATGCCTAAAGGAGCCTGCAGCCCCAGAGTTAGTAGGGCTGTGAATGGGGCCATGGTTGAAGTTTCAGGAAAGCAACACCATTCGGGACTGGGATGTTTCGCCTGGGAGCAGGGCCCGGACGTTTTCAGTTTTGAAGCTTGAATCTCAAAAATGGCTAGAGAGATGCTAAGTTACACTTCGGAGATTTTGGATGCGTAAAGGAGCCTGCAGCCCCAGAGTTAGCAGGGCTGTGAATGGGGCCATGGTTGAGGTTTCAGGAAAGAAAACGCCATTCGGGGCCTGGAGGTTTTGCCTGGGAGCAGGGCCCGGACGTTTTCAGGTTTGACGGCCGAAGGTGGGGCGACGGCCAGCGAGCCGCTCCGTCGCATGTCGGAGTTTTTGGATGCCTAAAGGAGCCTGCAGCCCCAGAGTTAGTAGGGCTGTGAATGGGGCCATGGTTGAAGTTTCAGGAAAGCAACACCATTCGGGCCGGGGATGTTTCGCCTGGGAGCAGGGCCCGGACGTTTTCAGTTTTGAAGCTTGAATCTCAAAAATGGCTAGAGAGATGCTAAGTTACACTTCGGAGATTTTGGATGCGTAAAGGAGCCTGCAGCCCCAGAGTTAGCAGGGCTGTGAATGGGGCCGTGGTTGAGGTTTCAGGAAAGAACCGCCATTCGGGGCCTGGAGGTTTTGCCTGGGAGCAGGGCCCGGACGTTTTCAGGTTGACGGACCGAAGGTGGGCGACGGCCAGCGAGCCGCTCCGTCGCATGTCGGAGTTTTTGGATGCCTAAAGGAGCCTGCAGCCCAGAGTTAGTAGGGCTGTGAATGGGGCCATGGTTGAAGTTTCAGGAAAGCAACACCATTCGGGACTGGGATGTTTGCCTGGGAGCAGGGCCCGGACGTTTTCAGTTTTGAAGCTTGAATCTCAAAAATGGCTAGAGAGATGCTAAGTTACACTTCGGAGATTTTGGATGCGTAAAGGAGCCTGCAGCCCCAGAGTTAGCAGGGCTGTGAATGGGGCCATGGTTGAAGTTTCAGGAAAGCAACACCATTCGGGGCTGGGATGTTTGCCTGGGAGCAGGGCCCGGACGTTTTCAGTTTTGAAGCTTGAATCTCAAAAATGGCTAGAGAGATGCTAAGTTACACTTCGGAGATTTTGGATGCGTAAAGGAGCCTGCAGCCCCAGAGTTAGCAGGGCTGTGAATGGGGCCATGGTTGAGGTTTCAGGAAAGAAACGCCATTCGGGGCCTGGAGGTTTTGCCTGGGAGCAGGGCCCGGACGTTTTCAGGGTTTGACGGCCGAAGGTGGGCGACGGCCAGCGAGCCGCTCCGTCGCATGTCGGAGTTTTTGGATGCCTAAAGGAGCCTGCAGCCCCAGAGTTAGTAGGGCTGTGAATGGGGCCATGGTTGAAGTTTCAGGAAAGCAACCACCATTCGGGACTGGGATGTTTCGCCTGGGAGCAGGGCCCGGACGTTTTCAGTTTTGAAGCTTGAATCTCAAAAATGGCTAGAGAGATGCTAAGTTACACTTCGGAGATTTTGGATGCGTAAAGGAGCCTGCAGCCCCAGAGTTAGCAGGGCTGTGAATGGGGCCATGCTTGAGGTTTCAGGAAAGAACCGCCATTCGGGGCCTGGAGGTTTTGCCTGGGAGCAGGGCCCGGACGTTTTCAGGTTTGACGGCCGAAGGTGGGCGACGGCAGCGAGCCGCTCCGTCGCATGTCGGAGTTTTTGGATGCCTAAAGGAGCCTGCAGCCCCAGGGTTAGTAGGGCTGTGAATGGGGCCATGGTTGAAGTTTCAGGAAAGAACACCATTCGGGGCCTGGAGGTTTTGCCTGGGAGCAGGGCCCGGACGTTTTCAGGTTTGACTGGCCGAAGGTGGGCGACGGCCAGCGAGATGCTCCGTCGCATGTCGGAGTTTTTGGATGCCTAAAGGAGCCTGCAGCCCCAGAGTTAGTAGGGCTGTGAATGGGGCCATGGTTGAAGTTTCAGGAAAGAACGCCATTCGGGCCTGGGAGGTTTTGCCTGGGAGCAGGGCCCGGACGTTTTCAGTTTTGAAGCTTGAATCTCAAAAATGGCTAGAGAGATGCTAAGTTACACTTCGGAGATTTTGGATGCCTAAAGGAGCCTGCAGCCCCAGGGTTAGTAGGGCTGTGAATGGGGCCATGGTTGAAGTTTCAGGAAAGAACAGCCATTCGGGGCCTGGAGGTTTTGCCTGGGAGCAGGGCCCGGACTTTTTCAGTTTTGAAGCTTGAATCTCAAAAATGGCTAGAGAGATGCTAAGTTACACTTCGGAGATTTTGGATGCGTAAAGGAGCCTGCAGCCCCAGAGTTAGCAGGGCTGTGAATGGGGCCATGCTTGAGGTTTCAGGAAAGAACGCCATTCGGGGCCTGGAGTTTTTGCCTGGGAGCAGGGCCCGGACGTTTTCAGGTTTGACGGCCGAAAGGTGGGCGACGGCCAGCGAGCCGCTCCGTCGCATGTCGGAGTTTTTGGATGCCTAAAGGAGCCTGCAGCCCCAGAGTTAGTAGGGCTGTGAATGGGGCCATGGTTGAAGTTTCAGGAAAGAACACCATTCGGGCCTGGATGTTTCGCCTGGGAGCAGGGCCCGGACGTTTTCAGTTTTGAAGCTTGAATCTCAAAAATGGCTAGAGAGATGCTAAGTTACACTTCGGAGATTTTGGATGCGTAAAGGAGCCTGCAGCCCCAGAGTTAGTAGGGCTGTGAATGGGGCCATGGTTGAAGTTTCAGGAAAGCAACACCATTCGGGCTGGGATGTTTCGCCTGGGAGCAGGGCCCGGACGTTTTCAGTTTTGAAGCTTGAATCTCAAAAATGGCTAGAGAGATGCTAAGTTACACTTCGGAGATTTTGGATGCGTAAAGGAGCCTGCAGCCCCAGAGTTAGTAGGGCTGTGAATGGGGCCATGCTTGAGGTTTCAGGAAAGAACGCCATTCGGGGCCTGGAGGTTTTGCCTGGGAGCAGGGCCCGGACGTTTTCAGGTTTGACGGCCGAAGGCGGGGCGACGGCCAGCGAGCCGCTCCGTCGCATGTCGGAGTTTTTGGATGCCTAAAGGAGCCTGCAGCCCCAGAGTTAGTAGGGCTGTGAATGGGGCCATGGTTGAAGTTTCAGGAAAGAAAGAACGCAT
The DNA here is from genome assembly GCF_028858705.1 of Grus americana. Lineage (NCBI taxonomy): Eukaryota > Metazoa > Chordata > Aves > Gruiformes > Gruidae > Grus > Grus americana. The sequence goes on from NW_026561529.1 coordinate 17,134, forward strand.
TCGGGCTGGGAGGTTTTGCCTGGGAGCAGGGCCCGGACGTTTTCAGTTTTGAAGCTTGAATCTCAAAAATGGCTAGAGAGATGCTAAGTTACACTTCGGAGATTTTGGATGCGTAAAGGAGCCTGCAGCCCCAGAGTTAGCAGGGCTGTGAATGGGGCCATGGTTGAGGTTTCAGGAAAGAACGCCATTCGGGGCCTGGAGGTTTTGCCTGGGAGCAGGGCCCGGACGTTTTCAGGTTTGACGGCCGAAGGTGGGCGACGGCCAGCGAGCCGCTCCGTCGCATGTCGGAGTTTTTGGATGCCTAAAGGAGCCTGCAGCCCCAGAGTTAGTAGGGCTGTGAATGGGGCCATGGTTGAAGTTTCAGGAAAGCAACACCATTCGGGCTGGGATGTTTCGCCTGGGAGCAGGGCCCGGACGTTTTCAGTTTTGAAGCTTGAATCTCAAAAATGGCTAGAGAGATGCTAAGTTACATTCGGAGATTTTGGATGCGTAAAGGAGCCTGCAGCCCCAGAGTTAGCAGGGCTGTGAATGGGGCCGTACTTGAGGTTTCAGGAAAGAACCGCCATTCGGGGCCTGGAGGTTTTGCCTGGGAGCAGGGCCCGGACGTTTTCAGGTTTGACGGCCGAAGGTGGGCGACGGCCAGCGAGCCGCTCCGTCGCATGTCGGAGTTTTTGGATGCCTAAAGGAGCCTGCAGCCCCAGAGTTAGTAGGGCTGTGAATGGGGCCATGGTTGAAGTTTCAGGAAAGCAACACCATTCGGGACTGGGATGTTTCGCCTGGGAGCAGGGCCGGACGTTTTCAGTTTTGAAGCTTGAATCTCAAAAATGGCTAGAGAGATGCTAAGTTACACTTCGGAGATTTTGGATGCGTAAAGGAGCCTGCAGCCCCAGAGTTAGCAGGGCTGTGAATGGGGCCATGGTTGAGGTTTCAGGAAAAAACCGCCATTCGGGGCTGGAGGTTTTGCCTGGGAGCAGGGCCCGGACGTTTTCAGGTTTGACGGCCGAAGGTGGGCGACGGCAGCGAGCCGCTCCGTCGCATGTCGGAGTTTTTGGATGCCTAAAGGAGCCTGCAGCCCCAGAGTTAGTAGGGCTGTGAATGGGGCCATGGTTGAAGTTTCAGGAAAGCAAACCATTCGGGGCTGGGAGGTTTCGCCTGGGAGCAGGGCCGGACGTTTTCAGTTTGAAGCTTGAATCTCAAAAATGGCTAGAGAGATGCTAAGTTACACTTCGGAGATTTTGGATGCGTAAAGGAGCCTGCAGCCCCAGAGTTAGCAGGGCTGTGAATGGGGCCATGCTTGAGGTTTCAGGAAAGAACGCCATTCGGGGCCTGGAGGTTTTGCCTGGGAGCAGGGCCCGGACGTTTTCAGGTTTGACGGCCGAAGGCGGGCGACGGCCAGCGAGCCGCTCCGTCGCATGTCGGAGTTTTTGGATGCCTAAAGGAGCCTGCAGCCCCAGAGTTAGTAGGGCTGTGAATGGGGCCATGGTTGAAGTTTCAGGAAAGAACAGCCATTCGGGGCCTGGGTTTTGCCTGGGAGCAGGGCCCGGACGTTTTCAGGTTTGACGGCCGAAGGTGGGCGACGGCCAGCGAGCCGCTCCGTCGCATGTCCGAGGTTTTTGGATGCCTAAAGGAGCCTGCAGCCCCAGAGTTAGTAGGGCTGTGAATGGGGCCATGGTTGAAGTTTCAGGAAAGCAACACCATTCGGGATGGGGATGTTTCGCCTGGGAGCAGGGCCCGGACGTTTTCAGTTTTGAAGCTTGAATCTCAAAAATGGCTAGAGAGATGCTAAGTTACACTTCGGAGATTTTGGATGCGTAAAGGAGCCTGCAGCCCCAGAGTTAGCAGGGCTGTGAATGGGGCCATGGTTGAGGTTTCAGGAAAGAACCGCCATTCGGGGCCTGGAGGTTTTGCCTGGGAGCAGGGCCCGGACGTTTTCAGGTTTGACGGCCGAAGGTGGGCGACGGCCAGCGAGGCGCTCCGTCGCATGTCGGAGTTTTTGGATGCCTAAAGGAGCCTGCAGCCCCAGAGTTAGTAGGGCTGTGAATGGGGCCATGGTTGAAGTTTCAGGAAAGCAACACCATTCGGGACTGGGATGTTTCGCCTGGGAGCAGGGCCCGGACGTTTTCAGTTTTGAAGCTTGAATCTCAAAAATGGCTAGAGAGATGCTAAGTTACACTTCGGAGATTTTGGATGCGTAAAGGAGCCTGCAGCCCCAGAGTTAGCAGGGCTGTGAATGGGGCCATGGTTGAGGTTTCAGGAAAGAACCGCCATTCGGGGCCTGGAGGTTTTGCCTGGGAGCAGGGCCCGGACGTTTTCAGGTTTGACGGCCGAAGGCGGGCGACGGCCAGCGAGCCGCTCCGTCGCATGTCGGAGTTTT
>NW_026561530.1:0-15000 GCF_028858705.1 Grus americana
CCCACGGTGCCATTATGGAAGGTTAGGGTTAGGGTTAGGGTTAGGATTAGGGTTAGGGTTGTTAGGGTTAGTGTTGAGATAGCCACAAAGCCTAGAGTTCCAGGGACCTTGGGGCTGGAAACAGCATGCCAAGGGGAACACGGCAGTGCAACAACACAGCTTCCTACACACCTTTCTCATCTGGGATACCCATGGGGCTGGGGACATCAGCCTGACTCCAAAGCTGAATTCGGGTTAGGGTTAGGGTTAGGGTTAGGGTTAGGGTTAGGGTTGAGATAGCCACAAAGCCTAGAGTTCCAGGGACGTTGGGGCTGGAAACAGCATGCCAAGGGGAACACGGCACTGGACCAACAAAGCTTCTGACACACGTTTCTCATCTGGGATACCCATGGGGCTGGGGACATCAGCCTGACTCCAAAGATGCATTTGGGTTAGGGTTAGGGTTAGGGTTGAGATAGCCAGAAAGCCTAGAGTTCCAAGAACCTTGGGGCTGGAAACAGCATGCCAAGGGGAACACGGCAGTGCACCAACAAAGCTTCCTACACACCTTTCTCATCTGGGATACCCATGGGGCTGGGGACATCAGCCTGACTCCAAAGCTGCATTCGCGTTAGGGTTAGGGTTAGGGTTAGGGTTAGGGTTGAGATGGCCAGAAAGCCTAGAGTTCCAGGGACCTTGGGGCTGGAAACAGCATGCCAAGGGGAACACTGCACTGCACCAACACAGCTTCCTACATGCCATTCAAATCTGGGAATAGCCATGGTGCTGGAGACCTCAGCCAGAACCCCACGGTGCCATTATGGAAGGTTAGGGTTAGGGTTAGGGTTAGGGTTAGGGTTGAGATAGCCACAAAGCCAAGAGTTCCAGGGACCTTGGGGCTGGAAACAGCATGCCAAGGGGAACATGGCACTGGACCAACAAAGCTTCCTACATGCCATTCAAATCTGGGAATAGCCATGGTGCTGGAGACCTCAGCCAGAACCCCACGGTGCCATTATGGAAGCTTACGGTTAGGGTTAGGGTTAGGGTTAGGGTTGAGATAGCCACAAAGCCTAGAGTTCCAGGGACCTTGGGGCTGGAAACAGCATGCCAAGGGGAACACGGCAGTGCACCAACACAGCTTCCTACATGCCATTCAAATCTGGGAATAGCCATGGTGCTGGAGACCTCAGCCAGAACCCCACGGTGCCATTATGGAAGGTTAGGGTTAGGGTTAGGGTTAGGGTTAGGGTTGAGATAGCCACAAAGCCTAGAGTTCCAGGGACCTTGGGGCTGGAAACAGCATGCCAAGGGGAACACGGCAGTGCACCAACAAAGCTTCCTACACACCTTTCTCATCTGGGATACCCATGGGGCTGGGGACATCAGCCTGACTCCAAAGCTGCATTCGGGTTAGGGTTAGGGTTAGGGTTAGGGTTAGGGTTAGGGTTAGGGTTAGGGTTAGGGTTGAGATAGCCACAAAGCCTAGAGTTCCAGGGACCTTGGGGCTGGAAACAGCATGCCAAGGGGAACACTGCACTTCACCAACACAGCTTCCTACATGCCATTCAAATCTGGGAATAGCCATGGTGCTGGAGACCTCAGCCAGAACCCCACGGTGCCATTATGGAAGGTTAGGGTTAGGGTTAGGGTTAGGGTTAGGGTTAGGGTTAGGGTTGAGATAGCCAGAAAGCCTAGAGTTCCAGGGACCTTGGGGCTGGAAACAGCATGCCAAGGGGAACATGGCAGTGGATCAACAAAGCTTCCTACACACCTTTCTCATCTGGGATACCCATGGGGCTGGGGACATCAGCCTGACTCCAAAGCTGCATTCGGGTTAGGGTTAGGGTTAGGGTTAGGGTTAGGGTTAGGGTTGAGATAGCCACAAAGCCTACAGGTCCAGAAGATGTGGGGCTGGAGAAGGCATGCCAAGGGGAACACGGCAGTGCACCAACACAGCTTCCTACATGCCATTCAAATCTGGGAATAGCCATGGTCCTGGAGACCTCAGCCAGAACCCCACGGTGCCATTATGGAAGGTTAGGGTTAGGGTTAGGGTTAGGGTTAGGGTTAGGGTTAGGGTTAGGGTTAGTGTTAGGGTTAGGGTTGAGATAGCCACAAAGCCTAGAGTTCCAGGGACCTTGGGGCTGGAAACAGCATGCCAAGGGGAACACGGCAGTGCACCAACACAGCTTCCTACACACCTTTCTCATCTGGAATACCCATGGGGCTGGGGACATCAGCCTGACTCCAAAGCTGCATTCGCGTTAGGGTTAGGGTTAGGGTTAGGGTTGAGATAGCCACAAAGCCTACAGGTCCAGAAGTTGTGGGGCTGGAAAAGGCATGCCAAGGGGAACAGGGCAGTGCACCAACACAGCTTCCTACATGCCATTCAAATCTGGGAATAGCCATGGTCCTGGAGACCTCAGCCAGAACCCCACGGTGCCATTATGGAAGGTTAGGGTTAGGGTTAGGGTTAGGGTTAGGGTTAGGGTTAGGGTTGAGATAGCCACAAAGCCTAGAGTTCCAGGGACCTTGGGGCTGGAAACAGCATGCCAAGGGGAACACGGCACTGGACCAACAAAGCTTCTGACACACCTTTCTCATCTGGGATACCCATGGGGCTGGGGACATCAGCCTGACTCCAAAGCTGCATTCGCGTTAGGGTTAGGGTTAGGGTTAGGGTTGAGATAGCCAGAAAGCCTAGAGTTCCAGGGACCTTGGGGCTGGAAACAGCATGCCAAGGGCAACACGGCACTGGACCAACACAGCTTCCTACACACCTTTCTCATCTGGGATACCCATGGGGCTGGGGACATCAGCCTGACTCCAAAGCTGAATTCGGGTTAGGGTTAGGGTTAGGGTTAGGGTTAGGGTTGAGATAGCCACAAAGCCTAGAGTTCCAGGGACCTTGGGGCTGGAAACAGCATGCCAAGGGGAACACGGCAGTGCACCAACAAAGCTTCCTACACACCTTTCTCATCTGGGATACCCATGGGGCTGGGGACATCAGCCTGACTCCAAAGCTGCATTCGGGTTTGGGTTAGGGTTAGGGTTAGGGTTAGGGTTGAGATAGCCAGAAAGACTAGAGTTCCAGGGACCTTGGGGCTGGAAACAGCATGCCAAGGGGAACACGGCAGTGCACCAACACAGCTTCCTACATGCCATTCAAATCTGGGAATAGCCATGGTGCTGGAGACCTCAGCCAGAACCCCACGGTGCCATTATGGAAGGTTAGGGTTAGGGTTAGGGTTAGGGTTAGGGTTGAGATAGCCACAAAGCCTAGAGTTCCAGGGACCTTGGGGCTGGAAACAGCATGCCAAGGGGAACATGGCACTGGATCAACAAAGCTTCCTACACACCTTTCTCATCTGGGATACCCATGGGGCTGGGGACATCAGCCTGACTCCAAAGCGGCATTTGGGTTAGTGTTAGGGTTAGGGTTAGGGTTAGGGTTAGGGTTGAGATGGCCAGAAAGCCTAGAGTTCCAGGGACCTTGGGGCTGGAAACAGCATGCCAAGGGGAACACTGCACTGCACCAACACAGCTTCCCACATGCCATTCAAATGTGGGAATAGCCATGGTGCTGGAGACCTCAGCCAGAACCCCACGGTGCCATTATGGAAGGTTAGGGTTAGGGTTAGGGTTAGGGTTAGGGTTAGGGTTAGGGTTGAGATAGCCAGAAAGCCTAGAGTTCCAGGGACCTTGGGGCTGGAAACAGCATGCCAAGGGGACCACGGCACTGGACCAACAAAGCTTCTGACACAACTTTCTCATCTGGGATACCCATGGGGCTGGGGACATCAGCCTGACTCCAAAGCTGCATTCGCGTTAGGGTTAGGGTTAGGGTTAGGGTTGAGATAGCCACAAAGCCTACAGGTCCAGAAGTTGTGGGGCTGGAAAAGGCATGCCAAGGGGAACAGGGCAGTGCACCAACACAGCTTCCTACATGCCATTCAAATCTGGGAATAGCCATGGTCCTGGAGACCTCAGCCAGAACCCCACGGTGCCATTATGGAAGGTTAGGGTTAGGGTTAGGGTTAGGGTTAGGGTTAGGGTTAGGGTTGAGATAGCCACAAAGCCTAGAGTTCCAGGGACCTTGGGGCTGGAAACAGCATGCCAAGGGGAACACGGCACTGGACCAACAAAGCTTCTGACACACCTTTCTCATCTGGGATACCCATGGGGCTGGGGACATCAGCCTGACTCCAAAGCTGCATTCGCGTTAGGGTTAGGGTTAGGGTTAGGGTTGAGATAGCCAGAAAGCCTAGAGTTCCAGGGACCTTGGGGCTGGAAACAGCATGCCAAGGGCAACACGGCAATGGACCAACACAGCTTCCTACACACCTTTCTCATCTGGGATACCCATGGGGCTGGGGACATCAGCCTGACTCCAAAGCTGAATTCGGGTTAGGGTTAGGGTTAGGGTTAGGGTTAGGGTTGAGATAGCCACAAAGCCTAGAGTTCCAGGGACCTTGGGGCTGGAAACAGCATGCCAAGGGGAACACGGCAGTGCACCAACAAAGCTTCCTACACACCTTTCTCATCTGGGATACCCATGGGGCTGGGGACATCAGCCTGACTCCAAAGCTGCATTCGGGTTTGGGTTAGGGTTAGGGTTAGGGTTAGGGTTGAGATAGCCAGAAAGACTAGAGTTCCAGGGACCTTGGAGCTGGAAACAGCATGCCAAGGGGAACACGGCAGTGCACCAACACAGCTTCCTACATGCCATTCAAATCTGGGAATAGCCATGGTGCTGGAGACCTCAGCCAGAACCCCACGGTGCCATTATGGAAGGTTAGGGTTAGGGTTAGGGTTAGGGTTAGGGTTGAGATAGCCACAAAGCCTAGAGTTCCAGGGACCTTGGGGCTGGAAACAGCATGCCAAGGGGAACATGGCACTGGATCAACAAAGCTTCCTACACACCTTTCTCATCTGGGATACCCATGGGGCTGGGGACATCAGCCTGACTCCAAAGCGGCATTTGGGTTAGTGTTAGGGTTAGGGTTAGGGTTAGGGTTAGGGTTGAGATGGCCAGAAAGCCTAGAGTTCCAGGGACCTTGGGGCTGGAAACAGCATGCCAAGGGGAACACTGCACTGCACCAACACAGCTTCCCACATGCCATTCAAATGTGGGAATAGCCATGGTGCTGGAGACCTCAGCCAGAACCCCACGGTGCCATTATGGAAGGTTAGGGTTAGGGTTAGGGTTAGGGTTAGGGTTAGGGTTAGGGTTGAGATAGCCAGAAAGCCTAGAGTTCCAGGGACCTTGGGGCTGGAAACAGCATGCCAAGGGGACCACGGCACTGGACCAACAAAGCTTCTGACACAACTTTCTCATCTGGGATACCCATGGGGCTGGGGACATCAGCCTGACTCCAAAGCTGCATTCGCGTTAGGGTTAGGGTTAGGGTTAGGGTTGAGATAGCCACAAAGCCTACAGGTCCAGAAGCTGTGGGGCTGGAGAAGGCATGCCAAGGGGAACACGGCACAGCACCAACACAGCTTCCTACATGCCATTCAAATCTGGGAATAGCCATGGTCCTGGAGACCTCAGCCAGAACCCCACGGTGCCATTATGGAAGGTTAGGGTTAGGGTTAGGGTTAGGGTTAGGGTTAGGGTTGAGATAGCCAGAAAGCCTAGAGTTCCAGGGACCTTGGGGCTGGAAACAGCATGCCAAGGGCAACACGGCAATGGACCAACACAGCTTCCTACACACCTTTCTCATCTGGGATACCCATGGGGCTGGGGACATCAGCCTGACTCCAAAGCTGCATTTGGGTTAGGGTTAGGGTTAGGGTTAGGGTTAGGGTTGAGATAGCCACAAAGCCTAGAGTTCCAGGGACCTTGGGGCTGGAAACAGCATGCCAAGGGGAACACGGCAGTGCACCAACAAAGCTTCCTACACACCTTTCTCATCTGGGATACCCATGGGGCTGGGGACATCAGCCTGACTCCAAAGCTGCATTCGGGTTAGGGTTAGGGTTAGGGTTAGGGTTAGGGTTAGGGTTGAGATAGCCACAAAGCCTAGAGTTCCAGGGACCTTGGGGCTGGAAACAGTATGCCAAGGGGACCACGGCACTGGACCAACAAAGCTTCCTACACACCTTTCTCATCTGGGATACCCATGGGGCTGGGGACATCAGCCTGACTCCAAAGCTGCATTCGCGTTAGGGTTAGGGTTAGGGTTAGGGTTGAGATAGCCACAAAGCCTACAGGTCCTGAAGCTGTGGGGCTGGAGAAGGCATGCCAAGGGGAACACGGCACAGCACCAACACAGCTTCCTACATGCCATTCAAATCTGGGAATAGCCATGGTCCTGGAGACCTCAGCCAGAACCCCACGGTGCCATTATGGAAGGTTAGGGTTAGGGTTAGGTTTAGGGTTAGGGTTAGGGTTAGGGTTGTTAGGGTTAGTGTTGAGATAGCCAGAAAGCCTAGAGTTCCAGGGACCTTGGGGCTGGAAACAGCATGCCAAGGGGAACATGGCACTGGACCAACAAAGCTTCCTACACACCTTTCTCATCTGGGATACCCATGGGGCTGGGGACATCAGCCTGACTCCAAAGCTGCATTCGCGTTAGGGTTAGGGTTAGGGTTAGGGTTAGGGTTGAGATAGCCACAAAGCCCAGAGTTCCAGGGACCTTGGGGCTGGAAACAGCATGCCAAGGGCAACACGGCACTGGACCAGCACAGCTTCCTACACACCTTTCTCATCTGGGATACCCATGGGGCTGGGGACATCAGCCTGACTCCAAAGCTGCATTTGGGTTAGGGTTAGGGTTAGGGTTAGGGTTAGGGTCAGGTTTGAGATAGCCACAAAGCCTAGAGTTCCAGGGACCTTGGGGCTGGAAACAGCATGCCAAGGGGAACACGGCAGTGCAACAACACAGCTTCCTACACACCTTTCTCATCTGGGATACCCATGGGGCTGGGGACATCAGCCTGACTCCAAAGCTGAATTCGGGTTAGGGTTAGGGTTAGGGTTAGGGTTAGGGTTGAGATAGCCACAAAGCCTAGAGTTCCAGGGACGTTGGGGCTGGAAACAGCATGCCAAGGGGACCACGGCACTGGACCAACAAAGCTTCTGACACACCTTTCTCATCTGGGATACCCATGGGGCTGGGGACATCAGCCTGACTCCAAAGCTGCATTCGCGTTAGGGTTAGGGTTAGGGTTAGGGTTAGGGTTAGGGTTAGGGTTGAGATAGCCAGAAATCCTACAGGTCCAGAAGCTGTGGGGCTGGAGAAGGCATGCCAAGGGGAACACGGCACAGCACCAACACAGCTTCCTACATGCCATTCAAATCTGGGAATAGCCATGGTCCTGGAGACCTCAGCCAGAACCCCACGGTGCCATTATGGAAGGTTAGGGTTAGGGTTAGGGTTAGGGTTAGGGTTGAGATAGCCAGAAAGCCTAGAGTTCCAGGGACCTTGGGGCTGGAAACAGCATGCCAAGGGCAACACGGCAATGGACCAACACAGCTTCCTACACACCTTTCTCATCTGGGATACCCATGGGGCTGGGGACATCAGCCTGACTCCAAAGCTGCATTCGCGTTAGGGTTAGGGTTAGGGTTAGGGTTGAGATAGCCAGAAAGCCTAGATTTCCAGGGACCTTGGGGCTGGAAACAGCATGCCAAGGGGAACATGGCACTGGATCAACAAAGCTTCCTACACACCTTTCTCATCTGGGATACCCATGGGGCTGGGGACATCAGCCTGACTCCAAAGCTGCATTCGGGTTAGGGTTAGGGTTAGGGTTAGGGTTAGGGTTGAGATAGCCACAAAGCCTAGAGTTCCAGGGACCTTGGGGCTGGAAACAGCATGCCAAGGGGAACACGGCACTGGACCAACAAAGCTTCCTACACACCTTTCTCATCTGGGATACCCATGGGGCTGGGGACATCAGCCTGACTCCAAAGATGCATTTGGGTTAGGGTTAGGGTTAGGGTTGAGATAGCCAGAAAGCCTAGAGTTCCAAGAACCTTGGGGCTGGAAACAGCATGCCAAGGGGAACACGGCAGTGCACCAACAAAGCTTCCTACACACCTTTCTCATCTGGGATACCCATGGGGCTGGGGACATCAGCCTGACTCCAAAGCTGCATTCGCGTTAGGGTTAGGGTTAGGGTTAGGGTTAGGGTTGAGATGGCCAGAAAGCCTAGAGTTCCAGGGACCTTGGGGCTGGAAACAGCATGCCAAGGGGAACACTGCACTGCACCAACACAGCTTCCTACATGCCATTCAAATCTGGGAATAGCCATGGTGCTAGAGACCTCAGCCAGAACCCCACGGTGCCATTATGGAAGGTTAGGGTTAGGGTTAGGGTTAGGGTTAGGGTTGAGATAGCCACAAAGCCTAGAGTTCCAGGGACCTTGGGGCTGGAAACAGCATGCCAAGGGGAACATGGCACTGGACCAACAAAGCTTCCTACATGCCATTCAAATCTGGGAATAGCCATGGTGCTGGAGACCTCAGCCAGAACCCCACGGTGCCATTATCAAAGGTTAGGGTTAGGGTTAGGGTTAGGGTTAGGGTTGAGATAGCCACAAAGCCTAGAGTTCCAGGGACCTTGGGGCTGGAAACAGCATGCCAAGGGGAACACGGCAGTGCACCAACACAGCTTCCTACATGCCATTCAAATCTGGGAATAGCCATGGTGCTGGAGACCTCAGCCAGAACCCCACGGTGCCATTATGGAAGGTTAGGGTTAGGGTTAGGGTTAGGGTTAGGGTTGAGATAGCCACAAAGCCTAGAGTTCCAGGGACCTTGGGGCTGGAAACAGCATGCCAAGGGGAACACGGCACTGCACCAACAAAGCTTCCTACACACCTTTCTCATCTGGGATACCCATGGGGCTGGGGACATCAGCCTGACTCCAAAGCTGCATTCGGGTTAGGGTTAGGGTTAGGGTTAGGGTTAGGGTTAGGGTTAGGGTTAGGGTTAGGGTTGAGATAGCCACAAAGCCTAGAGTTCCAGGGACCTTGGGGCTGGAAACAGCATGCCAAGGGGAACACTGCACTTCACCAACACAGCTTCCTACATGCCATTCAAATCTGGGAATAGCCATGGTGCTGGAGACCTCAGCCAGAACCCCACGGTGCCATTATGGAAGGTTAGGGTTAGGGTTAGGGTTAGGGTTAGGGTTAGGGTTAGGGTTGAGATAGCCAGAAAGCCTAGAGTTCCAGGGACCTTGGGGCTGGAAACAGCATGCCAAGGGGAACATGGCAGTGGATCAACAAAGCTTCCTACACACCTTTCTCATCTGGGATACCCATGGGGCTGGGGACATCAGCCTGACTCCAAAGCTGCATTCGGGTTAGGGTTAGGGTTAGGGTTAGGGTTAGGGTTAGGGTTGAGATAGCCAGAAAGCCTAGAGTTCCAGGGACCTTGGGGCTTGAAACAGCATGCCAAGGGGAACACGGCACTGGACCAACAAAGCTTCTGACACACGTTTCTCATCTGGGATACCCATGGGGCTGGGGACATCAGCATGACTCCAAAGCTGCATTCGCGTTAGGGTTAGGGTTAGGGTTAGGGTTGAGATAGCCAGAAAGACGAGAGTTCCAGGGACCTTGGGGCTGGAAGCAGCATGCCAAGGGGACCACGGCACTGGACCAAAAAAGCTTCTGACACACCTTTCTCATCTGGGATACCCATGGGGCTGGGGACATCAGCCTGACTCCAAAGCTGCATTCGCATTAGGGTTAGGGTTAGGGTTAGGGTTAGGGTTAGGGTTAGGGTTAGGGTTAGGGTTAGGGTTAGGGTTGAGATAGCCACAAAGCCTACAGGCCCAGAAGCTGTGGGGCTGGAAAAATGCATGCCAAGGGGAACATGGCAGTGCACCAACACAGCTTCCTACATGCCATTCAAATCTGGGAATAGCCATGGTGCTAGAGACCTCAGCCAGAACCCCACGGTGCCATTATGGAAGGTTAGGGTTAGGGTTAGGGTTGAGATAGCCACAAAGCCTACAGGTCCAGAAGCTGTGGGGCTGGAGAAGGCATGCCAAGGGGAACACGGCACAGCACCAACACAGCTTCCTATATGCCATTCAAATCTGGGAATAGCCATGGTGCTGGAGACCTCAGCCAGAACCCCACGGTGCCATTATGGAAGGTTAGGGTTAGGGTTAGGGTTAGGGTTAGGGTTAGGGTTAGGGTTGAGATAGCCACAAAGCCTAGAGTTCCAGGGACCTTGGGGCTGGAAACAGCATGCCAAGGGGAACACGGCAGTGCACCAACAAAGCTTCCTACACACCTTTCTCATCTGGGATACCCATGGGGCTGGGGACATCAGCCTGACTCCAAAGCTGCATTCGCGTTAGGGTTAGGGTTAGGGTTGAGATAGCCACAAAGCCTAGAGTTCCAGGGACCTTGGGGCTGGAAACAGCATGCCAAGGGGAACATGGCACTGGACCAACACAGCTTCCTACACACCTTTCTCATCTGGGATACCCATGGGGCTGGGGACATCAGCCTGACTCCAAAGCTGCATTCGGGTTAGGGTTAGGGTTAGGGTTAGGGTTAGGGTTAGGGTTAGGGTTGAGATAGCCACAAAGCCTAGAGTTCCAGGGACCTTGGGGCTGGAAACAGCATGCCAAGGGGAACACGGCAGTGCACCAACAAAGCTTCCTACACACCTTTCTCATCTGGGATACCCATGGGGCTGGGGACATCAGCCTGACTCCAAAGCTGCATTCGCGTTAGGGTTAGGGTTAGGGTTAGGGTTAGGGTTGAGATAGCCAGAAAGACTAGAGTTCCAGGGACCTTGGAGCTGGAAACAGCATGCCAAGGGGAACACGGCACAGCACCAACACAGCTTCCTACATGCCATTCAAATGTGGGAATAGCCATGGTGCTGGAGACCTCAACCACAACCCCACGGTGCCATTATGGAAGGTTAGGGTTAGGGTTAGGGTTAGGGTTAGGGTTAGGGTTAGGGTTGAGATAGCCACAAAGCCTAGAGTTCCAGGGACCTTGGGGCTGGAAACAGCATGCCAAGGGGAACACGGCAGTGCACCAACAAAGCTTCCTACACACCTTTCTCATCTGGGATACCCATGGGGCTGGGGACATCAGCCTGACTCCAAAGCTGCATTCGCGTTAGGGTTAGGGTTAGGGTTGAGATAGCCACAAAGCCTAGAGTTCCAGGGACCTTGGGGCTGGAAACAGCATGCCAAGGGGAACATGGCACTGGACCAACACAGCTTCCTACACACCTTTCTCATCTGGGATACCCATGGGGCTGGGGACATCAGCCTGACTCCAAAGCTGCATTCGGGTTAGGGTTAGGGTTAGGGTTAGGGTTAGGGTTAGGGTTAGGGTTAGGGTTGAGATAGCCACAAAGCCTAGAGTTCCAGGGACCTTGGGGCTGGAAACAGCATGCCAAGGGGAACACGGCACAGCACCAACACAGCTTCCTACATGCCATTCAAATCTGGGAATAGCCATGGTGCTGGAGACCTCAACCACAACCCCACGGTGCCATTATGGAAGGTTAGGGTTAGGGTTAGGGTTAGGGTTAGGGTTAGGGTTAGGGTTGAGATAGCCAGAAAGCCTAGAGTTCCAGGGACCTTGGGGCTGGAAACAGCATGCCAAGGGGAACACGGCACTGGACCAACACAGCTTCCTACATGCCATTCAAATGTGGGAATAGCCATGGTGCTGGAGACCTCAGCCAGAACCCCACGGTGCCATTATGGAAGGTTAGGGTTAGGGTTAGGGTTAGGGTTAGGGTTAGGGTTAGGGGTGAGATAGCCACAAAGCCTAGAGTTCCAGGGACCTTGGGGCTGGAAACAGCATGCCAAGGGGAACACGGCAGTGCACCAACACAGCTTCCTACACACCTTTCTCATCTGGGATACCCATGGGGCTGGGGACATCAGCCTGACTCCAAAGCTGCATTTGGGTTAGTGTTAGGGTTAGGGTTAGGGTTAGGGTTAGGGTTGAGATAGACACAAAGCCTAGAGTTCCAGGGACCTTGGGGCTGGAAACAGCATGCCAAGGGGAACACGGCAGTGCACCAACACAGCTTCCTACACACCTTTCTCATCTGGGATACCCATGGGGCTGGGGACATCAGCCTGACTCCAAAGCTGCATTCGCATTAGGGTTAGGGTTAGGGTTAGGGTTAGGGTTGAGATAGCCAGAAAGACTAGAGTTCCAGGGACCTTGGGGCTGGAAACAGCATGCCAAGGGGAACATGGCACTGGACCAACAAAGCTTCTGACACACGTTTCTCATCTGGGATATCCATGGGGCTGGGGACATCAGCCTGACTCCAAAGCTGCATTCGCGTTGGGTTGGGGTTAGGGTTAGGGTTAGGGTTAGGGTTGAGATAGCCAGAAAGACTAGAGTTCCAGGGACCTTGGGGCTGGAAACAGCATGCCAAGGGGAACACGGCAGTGCACCAACACAGCTTCCTACACACCTTTCTCATCTGGGATACCCATGGGGCTGGGGACATCAGCCTGACTCCAAAGCTGCATTCGGGTTAGGGTTAGGGTTAGGGTTAGGGTTAGGGTTAGGGTTAGGGTTGAGATAGCCACAAAGCCTAGAGTTCCAGGGACCTTGGGGCTGGAAACAGCATGCCAAGGGGAACACGGCACTGGATCAACAAAGTTTCCTACACACCTTTCTCATCTGGGATACCCATGGGGCTGGGGACATCAGCCTGACTCCAAAGCTGCATTCGCGTTAGGGTTAGGGTTAGGGTTAGGGTTAGGGTTAGGGTTGAGATAGCCAGAAAGACTAGAGTTCCAGGGACCTTGGAGCTGGAAACAGCATGCCAAGGGGAACACGGCACAGCACCAACACAGCTTCCTACATGCCATTCAAATCTGGGAATAGCCATGGTGCTGGAGACCTCAACCACAACCCCACGGTGCCATTATGGAAGGTTAGGGTTAGGGTTAGGGTTAGGGTTAGGGTTAGGGTTAGGGTTAGGGTTAGGGTTGAGATAGCCAGAAAGCCTAGAGTTCCAGGGACCTTGGGGCTGGAAACAGCATGCCAAGGGGAACACGGCACTGGACCAACACAGCTTCCTACATGCCATTCAAATGTGGGAATAGCCATGGTCCTGGAGACCTCAGCCAGAACCCCACGGTGCCATTATGGAAGGTTAGGGTTAGGGTTAGGGTTAGGGTTACGGTTAGGGGTGAGATAGCCACAAAGCCTAGAGTTCCAGGGACCTTGGGGCTGGAAACAGCATGCCAAGGGGAACACGGCAGTGCACCAACAAAGCTTCCTACACACCTTTCTCATCTGGGATACCCATGGGGCTGGGGACATCAGCCTGACTCCAAAGCTGCATTCGCGTTAGGGTTAGGGTTAGGGTTGAGATAGCCACAAAGCCTAGAGTTCCAGGGACCTTGGGGCTGGAAACAGCATGCCAAGGGGAACATGGCACTGGACCAACACAGCTTCCTACACACCTTTCTCATCTGGGATACCCATGGGGCTGGGGACATCAGCCTGACTCCAAAGCTGCATTCGGGTTAGGGTTAGGGTTAGGGTTAGGGTTAGGGTTGAGATAGCCAGAAAGCCTAGAGTTCCAGGGACCTTGGGGCTGGAAACAGCATGCCAAGGGGAACACGGCAGTGCACCAACAAAGCTTCCTACACACCTTTCTCATCTGGGATACCCATGGGGCTGGGGACATCAGCCTGACTCCAAAGCTGCATTCGCGTTAGGGTTAGGGTTAGGGTTAGGGTTAGGGTTAGGGTTGAGATAGCCAGAAAGACTAGAGTTCCAGGGACCTTGGGGCTGGAAACAGCATGCCAAGGGGAACACGGCACAGCACCAACACAGCTTCCTACATGCCATTCAAATCTGGGAATAGCCATGGTGCTGGAGACCTCAACCACAACCCCACGGTGCCATTATGGAAGGTTAGGGTTAGGGTTAGGGTTAGGGTTAGGGTTAGGGTTAGGGTTAGGGTTGAGATAGCCAGAAAGCCTAGAGTTCCAGGGACCTTGGGGCTGGAAACAGCATGCCAAGGGGAACACGGCACTGGACCAACACAGCTTCCTACATGCCATTCAAATGTGGGAATAGCCATGGTCCTGGAGACCTCAGCCAGAACCCCACGGTGCCATTATGGAAGGTTAGGGTTAGGGTTAGGGTTAGGGTTAGGGTTAGGGGTGAGATAGCCACAAAGCCTAGAGTTCCAGGGACCTTGGGGCTGGAAACAGCATGCCAAGGGGAACACGGCAGTGCACCAACACAGCTTCCTACACACCTTTCTCATCTGGGATACCCATGGGGCTGGGGACATCAGCCTGACTCCAAAGCTGCATTTGGGTTAGTGTTAGGGTTAGGGTTAGGGTTAGGGTTAGGGTTGAGATAGACACAAAGCCTAGAGTTCCAGGGACCTTGGGGCTGGAAACAGCATGCCAAGGGGAACATGGCACTGGACCAACACAGCTTCCTACACACCTTTCTCATCTGGGATACCCATGGGGCTGGGGACATCAGCCTGACTCCAAAGCTGCATTCGCATTAGGGTTAGGGTTAGGGTTAGGGTTAGGGTTGAGATAGCCAGAAAGACTAGAGTTCCAGGGACCTTGGGGCTGGAAACAGCATGCCAAGGGGAACATGGCACTGGACCAACAAAGCTTCTGACACACGTTTCTCATCTGGGATATCCATGGGGCTGGGGACATCAGCCTGACTCCAAAGCTGCATTCGCGTTGGGTTAGGGTTAGGGTTAGGGTTAGGGTTAGGGTTGAGATAGCCAGAAAGACTAGAGTTCCAGGGACCTTGGGGCTGGAAACAGCATGCCAAGGGGAACACGGCAGTGCACCAACACAGCTTCCTACACACCTTTCTCATCTGGGATACCCATGGGGCTGGGGACATCAGCCTGACTCCAAAGCTGCATTCGGGTTAGGGTTAGGGTTAGGGTTAGGGTTAGGGTTGAGATAGCCACAAAGCCTAGAGTTCCAGGGACCTTGGGGCTGGAAACAGCATGCCAAGGGGAACACGGCACTGGATCAACAAAGTTTCCTACACACCTTT
>NW_026561530.1:25000-27500 GCF_028858705.1 Grus americana
CTGACTCCAAAGCTGCATTCGGGTTAGGGTTAGGGTTAGGGTTAGGGTTAGGGTTAGGGTTAGGGTTAGGGTTGAGATAGCCACAAAGCCTAGAGTTCCAGGGACCTTGGGGCTGGAAACAGCATGCCAAGGGGAACACTGCACTTCACCAACACAGCTTCCTACATGCCATTCAAATCTGGGAATAGCCATGGTGCTGGAGACCTCAACCACAACCCCACGGTTCCAATTATGGAAGGTTAGGGTTAGGGTTAGGGTTAGGGTTAGGGTTAGGGTTAGGGTTGAGATAGCCAGAAAGCCTAGAGTTCCAGGGACCTTGGGGCTGGAAACAGCATGCCAAGGGGAACACGGCACTGGACCAACACAGCTTCCTACATGCCATTCAAATCTGGGAATAGCCATGGTGCTGGAGACCTCAGCCAGAACCCCACGGTGCCATTATGGAAGGTTAGGGTTAGGGTTAGGGTTAGGGTTAGGGTTAGGGGTGAGATAGCCACAAAGCCTAGAGTTCCAGGGACCTTGGGGCTGGAAACAGCATGCCAAGGGGAACACGGCAGTGCACCAACACAGCTTCCTACACACCTTTCTCATCTGGGATACCCATGGGGCTGGGGACATCAGCCTGACTCCAAAGCGGCATTTGGGTTAGTGTTAGGGTTAGGGTTAGGGTTAGGGTTAGGGTTGAGATAGACACAAAGCCTAGAGTTCCAGGGACCTTGGGGCTGGAAACAGCATGCCAAGGGGAACATGGCACTGGACCAACACAGCTTCCTACACACCTTTCTCATCTGGGATACCCATGGGGCTGGGGACATCAGCCTGACTCCAAAGCTGCATTCGGGTTAGGGTTAGGGTTAGGGTTAGGGTTGAGATAGCCACAAAGCCTACAGGTCCAGAAGCTGTGGGGCTGGAGAAGGCATGCCAAGGGGAACACGGCACAGCACCAACACAGCTTCCTATATGCCATTCAAATCTGGGAATAGCCATGGTGCTGGAGACCTCAGCCAGAACCCCACGGTGCCATTATGGAAGGTTAGGGTTAGGGTTAGGGTTAGGGTTAGGGTTAGGGTTAGGGTTGAGATAGCCAGAAAGCCTAGAGTTCCAGGGACCTTGGGGCTGGAAACAGCATGCCAAGGGGAACACGGCAGTGCACCAACAAAGCTTCCTACACACCTTTCTCATCTGGGATACCCATGGGGCTGGGGACATCAGCCTGACTCCAAAGCTGCATTCGCGTTAGGGTTAGGGTTAGGGTTGAGATAGCCACAAAGCCTAGAGTTCCAGGGACCTTGGAGCTGGAAACAGCATGCCAAGGGGAACATGGCACTGGACCAACACAGCTTCCTACACACCTTTCTCATCTGGGATACCCATGGGGCTGGGGACATCAGCCTGACTCCAAAGCTGCATTCGGGTTAGGGTTAGGGTTAGGGTTAGGGTTAGGGTTAGGGTTAGGGTTAGGGTTGAGATAGCCACAAAGCCTAGAGTTCCAGGGACCTTGGGGCTGGAAACAGCATGCCAAGGGGAACACGGCAGTGCACCAACAAAGCTTCCTACACACCTTTCTCATCTGGGATACCCATGGGGCTGGGGACATCAGCCTGACTCCAAAGCTGCATTCGCGTTAGGGTTAGGGTTAGGGTTAGGGTTAGGGTTAGGGTTAGGGTTGAGATAGCCAGAAAGACTAGAGTTCCAGGGACCTTGGAGCTGGAAACAGCATGCCAAGGGGAACACGGCACAGCACCAACACAGCTTCCTACATGCCATTCAAATCTGGGAATAGCCATGGTGCTGGAGACCTCAACCACAACCCCACGGTGCCATTATGGAAGGTTAGGGTTAGGGTTAGGGTTAGGGTTAGGGTTAGGGTTAGGGTTGAGATAGCCAGAAAGCCTAGAGTTCCAGGGACCTTGGGGCTGGAAACAGCATGCCAAGGGGAACACGGCACTGGACCAACACAGCTTCCTACATGCCATTCAAATGTGGGAATAGCCATGGTCCTGGAGACCTCAGCCAGAACCCCACGGTGCCATTATGGAAGGTTAGGGTTAGGGTTAGGGTTAGGGTTAGGGTTAGGGGTGAGATAGCCACAAAGCCTAGAGTTCCAGGGACCTTGGGGCTGGAAACAGCATGCCAAGGGGAACACGGCAGTGCACCAACACAGCTTCCTACACACCTTTCTCATCTGGGATACCCATGGGGCTGGGGACATCAGCCTGACTCCAAAGCGGCATTTGGGTTAGTGTTAGGGTTAGGGTTAGGGTTAGGGTTAGGGTTAGGGTTAGGGTTGAGATAGACACAAAGCCTAGAGTTCCAGGGACCTTGGGGCTGGAAACAGCATGCCAAGGGGAACATGGCACTGGACCAACACAGCTTCCTACACACCTTTCTCATCTGGGATACCCATGGGGCTGGGGACATCAGCCTGACTCCAAAGCTGCATTCGCATTAGGGTTAGGGTTAGGGTTAGGGTTAGGGTTGAGATAGCCAGAAAGACTAG
>NW_026561530.1:35000-53016 GCF_028858705.1 Grus americana
GATACCCATGGGGCTGGGGATATCAGCCTGACTCCAAAGCTGCATTCGCATTAGGGTTAGGGTTAGGGTTAGGGTTGAGATAGCCAGAAAGCCTAGAGTTCCAGAAGCCAAGGGGCTGGAGAAGGCATGCCAATGGGAACACGGCAGTGCACCAACACAGCTTCCTACATGCCATTCAAATGTGGGAATAGCCATGGTGCTGGAGACCTCAGCCAGAACCCCACGGTGCCATTATGGAAGGTTAGGGTTAGGGTTAGGGTTAGGGTTAGGGTCAGGGTTAGGGTTAGGGTTGAGATAGCCAGAAAGACTAAAGTTCCAGGGACCTTGGGGCTGGAAACAGCATGCCAAGGGGAACACGGCACTGGACCAACAAAGCTTCCTACACACCTTTCTCATCTCGGATACCCATGGGGCTGGGGACATGAGCCTGACTCCAAAGCTGAATTCGGGTTAGGGTTAGGGTTAGGGTTAGGGTTAGGGTTAGGGTTAGGGTTGAGATAGCCACAAAGCCTACAGGTCCAGGGACTATGGGGTCTCAAAAGCCCTGCCAAGGGGAACATGGCACAGCACCAACACAGCTTCCTACTTGCCATTCAAGGGCCTACATTGATTCTAGGGCCGCTGAGGGAGGTTTGAGGGTAGGCATGCGTTTTGGGGCTGGCACATTTGGCCTGGGAGCTAGGGCTGGACGTTTACAGTTTTGAGCATGGACAGAGATTTTTGTTGGAGAGGGACGTAAGGCTCTATGTTGAGCCCTTGCTCGCACAGGCGAGCCCGCAGCCCCAATGGGAGTGGGTCTGTGCGAGGGCCGCTGAGGGAGGTTTGAGGGCAGGCATGCGTTTTGGGGCTGGCACCTTTGGCCTGGGAGCTAGGGCTGGACGTTCACATTTTTGAGCATGGACGCTGATTTTTGGTGGAGAGGGACGTAAGGCTCTATGTTGAGCCCTTGCTCGGACAGGCGAGCCCGCAGCCCCAATGGGAGTGGGTCTGTGCGAGGGCCGCTGAGGGAGGTTTCAGGGCAGGCATGCATTTTGGGGGGGGCACCTTTGGCCTGGGAGCTAGGGCTGGACGTTCACGTTTTTGAGCACGGACGCTGATTTTTTGTGGAGGGGGTCGTCAGGCTCTATGTTGAGCCCTTGCTCGGACAGGCGAGCCCGCAGCCCCAATGGGAGTGGGTCTGTGCGAGGGCTGCTGAGGGAGGTTTGAGGGCAGGCATGCGTTTTGGGGCTGGCACCTTTGGCCTGGGAGCTAGGGCTGGACGTTCACATTTTTCAGTGTGGACGCTGATTTTGGTGGAGAGGTTCGTAAGGCTCTATGTTGAGCCCTTGCTCGGACAGGCGAGCCCGCAGCCCCAATGGGAGTGGGCCTGTGCGAGGGCCGCTGAGGGAGGTTTGAGGGCAGGCATGCGTTTTGGAGCTGGCACCTTTGGCCTGGGAGCTAGGGCTGGACGTTCAGATTTTTAAGTGTGGAGGCTGGTTTTTGGTGGAGAGGGTCGTAAGGCTCTATGTTGAGCCCTTGCTCGGAGAGGCGAACCCGCAGCTCCAATGGGAGTGGGTCTGTGCGAGGGCCGCTGAGGGAGGTTTGAGGGCAGGCATACGTTTTGGGGCTGGCACCTTTGGCCTGGGATCTAGGGCTGGACGTTTACAATTTTGAGCATGGACACTGATTTTTGGTGGAGAGGGACGTAAGGCTCTATGTTGAGCCCTTGCTCGCACAGGCGAGCCCGCAGCCCCAATGGGAGTGGGTCTGTGCGAGGGCTGGTGAGGGAGGTTTGAGGGCAGGCATGCATTTTGGGGCTGGCACCTTTGGCCTGGGAGCTAGGGCTGGACGTTCATATTTTGGGCATGGACGCTGCTTCTGGTTGGAGAGGGTCGTCAGGCTCTATGTTGAGCCCTTGCTCGCACAGGCGAGCCCGCAGCCCCAATGGGAGTGGGTCTGTGCGAGGGCCGCTGAGGGAGGTTTGAGGGCAGGCATGCGTTTTGGGGCTGGCACCTTTGGCCTGGGAGCTAGGGCTGGACGTTCACATTTTTGAGCATGGACGCTGATTTTGGTGGAGAGGGACGTAAGGCTCTATGTTGAGCCCTTGCTCGGACAGGCGAGCCCGCAGCCCCAATGGGAGTGGGTCTGTGTGAGGGCCGCTGAGGGAGGTTTGAGGGCAGGCATGCGTTTTGGGGCTGGCACCTTTGGCCTGGGAGCTAGGGCTGGACGTTTACAGTTTTGAGCATGGATGCTGATTTTTGTTGGAGAGAGGCGTAAGGCTCTATGTTGAGCCCTTGCTCGAACAGGCGAGCCCGCAGCCCCAATGTGAGGGGGCTGTGCGAGGGCTGGTGAGGGAGGTTTGAGGGCAGGCATGCGTTTTGGGTCTGGCACCTTTGGCCTGGGAGCTAGGGCTGGACGTTCACATTTTTCACTGTGGACGCTGATTTTGGTGGAGAGGGACGTAAGGCTCTATGTTGAGCCCTTGCTCGCACAGGCGAGCCTGCAGCCCCAGTGGGAGTGGGTCTGTGCGAGGGCCGCTGAGGGAGGTTTGAGGGCAGGCATGCGTTTTGGGGCTGGCACCTTTGGCCTGGGAGCTAGGGCTGGACGTTCACAGTTTTGAGCATGGACGCTGATTTTTGGTGGAGAGGGACGTAAGGCTCTATGTTGAGCCCTTGCTCGGACAGGCGAGCCCGCAGCCCCAATTTGAGTGGGTCTGTGCGAGGGCCGCTGAGGGAGGTTTGAGGGCAGGCATGCATTTTGGAGCTGGCACCTTTGGCCTGGGAGCTAGGGCTGGACGTTCACATTTTTCACTGTGGACGCTGATTTTGGTGGAGAGGGACGTAAGGCTCTATGTTGAGCCCTTGCTCGCACAGGCGAGCCCGCAGCCCCAATGGGAGTGGGTCTGTGCGAGGGCCGCTGAGGGAGGTTTGAGGGCAGGCATGCGTTTTGGGGCTGGCACCTTTGGCCTGGGAGCTAGGGCTGGACGTTCACATTTTTCAGTGTGGACGCTGATTTTGGTGGAGAGGGACGTAAGGCTATATGTTGAGCCCTTGCTCGGAGAGTCGAGCCCGCAGCCCCAATGGGAGTGGGTCTGTGCGAGGGCTGGTGAGGGAGGTTTGAGGGCAGGCATGCGTTTTGGGGCTGGCACCTTTGGCCTGGGAGCTAGGGCTGGACGTTTACAGTTTTGAGCATGGACGCTGATTTTTGGTGGAGAGGGACGTAAGGCTCTATGTTGAGCCCTTGCTCGGACAGGCAAGCCCGCAGCCCCAGTGGGAGTGGGTCTGTGCGAGGGCCGCTGAGGGAGGTTTGAGGGCAGGCATGCGTTTTGGGGCTGGCACCTTTGGCCTGGGAGCTAGGGCTGGACGCTCACATTTTTCAGTGTGGACGCTGATTTTTGTTGGAGAGGGACGTAAGGCTCTATGTTGAGCCCTTGCTCGCACAGGCGAGCCCGCAGCCCCAATGTGAGGGGGGCTGTGCGAGGGCCGCTGAGGGAGGTTTGAGGGCAGGCATGCGTTTTGGGGCTGGCACCTTTGGCCTGGGAGCTAGGGCTGGACGTTCACATTTTTGAGCACGGACACTGATTTTTGGTGGAGAGGGTCATGAGGCTCTATGTTGAGCCCTTGCTCGGACAGGCGAGCCCGCAGCCCCAGTGGGAGTGGGTCTGTGCGAGGGCCGGTGAGGGAGGTTTGAGGGCAGGCATGCGTTTTGGGGCTGGCACCTTTGGCCTGGGAGCTAGGGCTGGACGTTCACATTTTTCACTGTGGACGCTGATTTTTGTTGGAGAGGGTCGTAAGGCTCTATGTTGAGCCCTTGCTCGCACAGGCGAGCCCGCAGCCCCAGTGGGAGTGGGTCTGTGCGAGGGCCGCTGAGGGAGGTTTGAGGGCAGGCATGCGTTTTGGAGCTGGCACCTTTGGCCTGGGAGCTAGGGCTGGACGTTCACATTTTTGAGCATGGACGCTGATTTTTGGTGGAGATGGACGTAAGGCTCTATGTTGAGCCCTTGCTCGGACAGGCGAGCCCGCAGCCCCAATGGGAGTGGGTCTGTGCGAGGGCCCCTGAGGGAGGTTTGAGGGCAGGCATGCGTTTTGGGGCTGGCACCTTTGGCCTGGGAGCTAGGGCTGGACGTTCACATTTTTAAGTGTGGAGGCTGGTTTTTGGTGGAGAGGTTCGTAAGGCTCTATGTTGAGCCCTTGCTCGGACAGGCGAGCCCGCAGCCCCAATGGGAGTGGGCCTGTGCGAGGGCCGCTGAGGGAGGTTTGAGGGCAGGCATGCGTTTTGGAGCTGGCACCTTTGGCCTGGGAGCTAGGGCTGGACGTTCACATTTTTAAGTGTGGAGGCTGGTTTTTGGTGGAGAGGGTCGTAAGGCTCTATGTTGAGTCCTTGCTCGCACAGGCGAGCCCGCAGCCCCAATGGGAGTGGGTCTGTGCGAGGGCTGGTGAGGGAGGTTTGAGGGCAGGCATGCGTTTTGGGGCTGGCACCTTTGGCCTGGGAGCTAGGGCTGTACGTTCACATTTTTAGGTGTGGACGCTGATTTTGGTGGAGAGGGACGTAAGGCTCTATGTTGAGCCCTTGCTCGGAGAGGCGAACCCGCAGCTCCAATGGGAGTGGGTCTGTGCGAGGGCCGCTGAGGGAGGTTTGAGGGCAGGCATGCGTTTTGGGGCTGGCACCTTTGGCCTGGGATCTAGGGCTGGACGTTTACAATTTTGAGCATGGACACTGATTTTTGGTGGAGAGGGACGTAAGGCTCTATGTTGAGCCCTTGCTCGCACAGGCGAGCCCGCAGCCCCAATGGGAGTGGGTCTGTGTGAGGGCCGCTGAGGGAGGTTTGAGGGCAGGCATGCGTTTTGGGGCTGGCACCTTTGGCCTGGGAGCTAGGGCTGGACGTTTACAGTTTTGAGCATGGATGCTGATTTTTGTTGGAGAGAGGCGTAAGGCTCTATGTTGAGCCCTTGCTCGAACAGGCGAGCCCGCAGCCCCAATGTGAGGGGGCTGTGCGAGGGCTGGTGAGGGAGGTTTGAGGGCAGGCATGCGTTTTGGGTCTGGCACCTTTGGCCTGGGAGCTAGGGCTGGACGTTCACATTTTTCACTGTGGACGCTGATTTTGGTGGAGAGGGACGTAAGGCTCTATGTTGAGCCCTTGCTCGGACAGGCGAGCCCGCAGCCCCAGTGGGAGTGGGTCTGTGCGAGGGCCGCTGAGGGAGGTTTGAGGGCAGGCATGCGTTTTGGGGCTGGCACCTTTGGCCTGGGAGCTAGGGCTGGACGTTCACAGTTTTGAGCATGGACGCTGATTTTTGGTGGAGAGGGACGTAAGGCTCTATGTTGAGCCCTTGCTCGGACAGGCGAGCCCGCAGCCCCAATTTGAGTGGGTCTGTGCGAGGGCCGCTGAGGGAGGTTTGAGGGCAGGCATGCGTTTTGGGGCTGGCACCTTTGGCCTGGGAGCTAGGGCTGGACTTTTACAGTTTTGAGCATGGACGCTGATTTTTGGTGGAGAGGGGCGTAAGGCTCTATGTTGAGCCCTTGCTCGGACAGGCGAGCCCGCAGCCCCAGTGGGAGTGGGTCTGTGCGAGGGCTGGTGAGGGAGGTTTGAGGGCAGGCATGCGTTTTGGGGCTGGCACCTTTGGCCTGGGAGCTAGGGCTGGACGTTCACATTTTTCACTGTGGACGCTGATTTTGGTGGAGAGGGACGTAAGGCTCTATGTTGAGCCCTTGCTTGGACAGGCGAGCCCGCAGCCCCAATGGGAGTGGGTCTGTGCGAGGGCCGCTGAGGGAGGTTTGAGGGCAGGCATGCGTTTTGGGGCTGGCACCTTTGGCCTGGGAGCTAGGGCTGGACGTTCACATTTTTCAGTGTGGACGCTGATTTTGGTGGAGAGGGACGTAAGGCTATATGTTGAGCCCTTGCTCGGACAGGCGAGCCCGCAGCCCCAATGGGAGTGGGTCTGTGCGAGGGCTGGTGAGGGAGGTTTGAGGGCAGGCATGCGTTTTGGGGCTGGCACCTTTGGCCTGGGAGCTAGGGCTGGACGTTTACAGTTTTGAGCACGGACGCTGATTTTTGGTGGAGAGGGTCATGAGGCTCTATGTTGAGCCCTTGCTCGGACAGGCGAGCCCGCAGCCCCAGTGGGAGTGGGTCTGTGCGAGGGCCGGTGAGGGAGGTTTGAGGGCAGGCATGCGTTTTGGGGCTGGCACCTTTGGCCTGGGAGCTAGGGCTGGACGTTCACATTTTTCACTGTGGACGCTGATTTTTGTTGGAGAGGGTCGTCAGGCTCTATGTTGAGCCCTTGCTCGGACAGGCGAGCCCGCAGCCCCAATGGGAGTGGGTCTGTGCGAGGGCCGCTGAGGAAGGTTTGAGGGCAGGCATGCGTTTTGGGGCTGGCACCTTTGGCCTGGGAGCTAGGGCTGGACGTTCACATTTTTCAGTGTGGACGCTGATTTTGGTGGAGAGGGACGTAAGGCTCTATGTTGAGCCCTTGCTCGGACAGGCGAGCCCGCAGCCCCAGTGGGAGTGGGTCTGTGCGAGGGCTGGTGAGGGAGGTTTGAGGGCAGGCATGCGTTTTGGGGCTGGCACCTTTGGCCTGGGAGCTAGGGCTGGACGTTCACATTTTTCAGCGTGGACGCTGATTTTTGGTGGAGAGGGTCGTAAGGCTCTATGTTGAGCCCTTGCTCGGACAGGCGAGCCCGCAGCCCCAGTGGGAGTGGGTCTGTGCGAGGGCCGCTGAGGGAGGTTTGAGGGCAGGCATGCGTTTTGGGGCTGGCACCTTTGGCCTGGGAGCTAGGGCTGGACGTTCACATTTTTAAGTGTGGAGGCTGGTTTTTGGTGTAGAGGGTCGTAAGGCTCTATGTTGAGCCCTTGCTCGGAGAGGCGAGCCCGCAGCCCCAGTGGGAGTGGGTCTGTGCGAGGGCCGCTGAGGGAGGTTTGAGGGCAGGCATGCGTTTTGGGGCTGGCACCTTTGGCCTGGGAGCTAGGGCTGGACGTTTACAGTTTTGAGCATGGACGCTGATTTTGGTGGAGAGGGACGTAAGGCTCTATGTTGAGTCCTTGCTCGGACAGGCGAGCCCGCAGCCCCAGTGGGAGTGGGTCTGTGCGAGGGCCGCTGAGGGAGGTTTGAGGGCAGGCATGCGTTTTGGGGCTGGCACCTTTGGCCTGGGAGCTAGGGCTGGACGTTCACATTTTTCAGTGTGGAGGCTGATTTTTGGTGGAGAGGGTCGTAAGGCTCTATGTTGAGCCCTTGCTCGGAGAGGCGAGCCCGCAGCCCCAGTGGGAGTGGGTCTGTGCGAGGGCCGCTGAGGGAGGTTTGAGGGCAGGCATGCGTTTTGGGGCTGGCACCTTTGGCCTGGGAGCTAGGGCTGGACGTTTACAGTTTTGAGCATGGACGCTGATTTTGGTGGAGAGGGACGTAAGGCTCTATGTTGCGCCCTTGCTCGGACAGGCGAGCCCGCAGCCCCAGTGGGAGTGGGTCTGTGCGAGGGCCGCTGAGGGAGGTTTGAGGGCAGGCATGCGTTTTGGGGCTGGCACCTTTGGCCTGGGAGCTAGGGCTGGACGTTTACAGTTTTGAGCATGGACGCTGATTTTGGTGGAGAGGGACGTAAGGCTCTATGTTGAGTCCTTGCTCGGACAGGCGAGCCCGCAGCCCCAGTGGGAGTGGGTCTGTGCGAGGGCCGCTGAGGGAGGTTTGAGGGCAGGCATGCGTTTTGGGGCTGGCACCTTTGGCCTGGGAGCTAGGGCTGGACGTTCACATTTTTAAGTGTGGAGGCTGATTTTTGGTGGAGAGGGTCGTAAGGCTCTATGTTGAGCCCTTGCTCGGACAGGCGAGCCCGCAGCCCCAGTGGGAGTGGGTCTGTGCGAGGGCCGCTGAGGGAGGTTTGAGGGCAGGCATGCGTTTTGGGGCTGGCACCTTTGGCCTGGGAGCTAGGGCTGGACGTTCACTTTTTCGAGCATGGACGCTGCTTCTCGTTGGAGAGGGACGTAAGGCTCTATGTTGAGCCCTTGCTCGCACAGGCGAGCCCGCAGCCCCAACGGGAGTGGGTCTGTGCGAGGGCTGCTGAGGGAGGTTTGAGGGCAGGCATGCGTTTTGGGGCTGGCACCTTTGGCCTGGGAGCTAGGGCTGGACGTTCACATTTTTGAGCATGGACGCTGATTTTTGGTGGAGAGGGTCGTAAGGCTCTATGTTGAGCCCTTGCTCGGACAGGCGAGCCCGCAGCCCCAGTGGGAGTGGGTCTGTGCGAGGGCCGGTGAGGGAGGTTTGAGGGCAGGCATGCGTTTTGGGGCTGGCACCTTTGGCCTGGGAGCTAGGGCTGGACGTTCACATTTTTCACTGTGGACGCTGATTTTTGTTGGAGAGGGTCGTAAGGCTCTATGTTGAGCCCTTGCTCGGACAGGCGAGCCCGCAGCCCCAGTGGGAGTGGGTCTGTGCGAGGGCCGCTGAGGGAGGTTTGAGGGCAGGCATGCGTTTCGGGGCTGGCACCTTTGGCCTGGGATCTAGGGCTGGACGTTCACATTTTTGAGCATGGACGCTGATTTTTGTTGGAGAGGGACGTAAGGCTCTATGTTGAGCCCTTGCTCGGACAGGCGAGCCCGCAGCCCCAATGGGAGTGGGTCTGTGCGAGGGCCGCTGAGGGAGGTTTGAGGGCAGGCATGCGTTTTGGGGCTGGCACCTTTGGCCTGGGAGCTAGGGCTGGACGTTTACAGTTTTGAGCATGGACGCTGATTTTGGTGGAGAGGGACGTAAGGCTCTATGTTGAGCCCTTGCTCGCACAGGCGAGCCCGCAGCCCCAGTGGGAGTGGGTCTGTGCGAGGGCCGCTGAGGGAGGTTTGAGGGCAGGCATGCGTTTTGGGGCTGGCACCTTTGGCCTGGGAGCTAGGGCTGGACGTTCACATTTTTCAGTGTGGACGCTGATTTTGGTGGAGAGGGACGTAAGGCTCTATGTTGAGCCCTTGCTCGGACAGGCGAGCCTGCAGCCCCAATGTGAGTGGGTCTGTGCGAGGGACCCTGAGGGAGGTTTGAGGGCAGGCATGCGTTTTGGGGCTGGCACCTTTGGCCTGGGAGCTAGGGCTGGACGTTCACATTTTTCAGTGTGGACGCTGATTTTGGTGGAGAGGGACGTAAGGCTCTATGTTGAGTCCTTGCTCGGACAGGCGAGCCCGCAGCCCCAGTGGGAGTGGGTCTGTGCGAGGGCCGCTGAGGGAGGTTTGAGGGCAGGCATGCGTTTTGGGGCTGGCACCTTTGGCCTGGGAGCTAGGGCTGGACGTTCACATTTTTAAGTGTGGACGCTGATTTTTGGTGTAGAGGGTCGTAAGGCTCTATGTTGAGCCCTTGCTCGGAGAGGCGAGCCCGCAGCCCCAGTGGGAGTGGGTCTGTGCGAGGGCCGCTGAGGGAGGTTTGAGGGCAGGCATGCGTTTTGGGGCTGGCACCTTTGGCCTGGGAGCTAGGGCTGGACGTTTACAGTTTTGAGCATGGACGCTGATTTTGGTGGAGAGGGACGTAAGGCTCTATGTTGAGCCCTTGCTCGGACAGGCGAGCCCGCAGCCCCAGTGGGAGTGGGTCTGTGCGAGGGCCGCTGAGGGAGGTTTGAGGGCAGGCATGCGTTTTGGGGCTGGCACCTTTGGCCTGGGAGCTAGGGCTGGACGTTCACATTTTTCAGTGTGGACGCTGATTTTAGTGGAGAGGGACGTAAGGCTCTATGTTGAGCCCTTGCTCGGACAGGCGAGCCCGCAGCCCCAGTGGGAGTGGGTCTGTGCGAGGGCCGCTGAGGGAGGTTTGAGGGCAGGCATGCGTTTTGGGG
Organism: Grus americana; assembly: GCF_028858705.1. Lineage (NCBI taxonomy): Eukaryota > Metazoa > Chordata > Aves > Gruiformes > Gruidae > Grus > Grus americana. Next base: position 44,757 of record NW_026561530.1, read on the forward strand.
CTGGCACCTTTGGCCTGGGAGCTAGGGCTGGACGTTTACAGTTTTGAGCATGGACGCTGATTTTGGTGGAGAGGGACGTAAGGCTCTATGTTGAGTCCTTGCTCGGACAGGCGAGCCCGTAGCCCCAGTGGGAGTGGGTCTGTGCGAGGGCCGCTGAGGGAGGTTTGAGGGCAGGCATGCGTTTTGGGGCTGGCACCTTTGGCCTGGGAGCTAGGGCTGGACGTTCACATTTTTAAGTGTGGAGGCTGATTTTTGGTGGAGAGGGTCGTAAGGCTCTATGTTGAGCCCTTGCTCGGACAGGCGAGCCCGCAGCCCCAGTGGGAGTGGGTCTGTGCGAGGGCCGCTGAGGGAGGTTTGAGGGCAGGCATGCGTTTTGGGGCTGGCACCTTTGGCCTGGGAGCTAGGGCTGGACGTTCACTTTTTCGAGCATGGACGCTGCTTCTCGTTGGAGAGGGACGTAAGGCTCTATGTTGAGCCCTTGCTCGCACAGGCGAGCCCGCAGCCCCAACGGGAGTGGGTCTGTGCGAGGGCCGGTGAGGGAGGTTTGAGGGCAGGCATGCGTTTTGGGGCTGGCACCTTTGGCCTGGGAGCTAGGGCTGGACGTTCACATTTTTCAGTGTGGACGCTGATTTTTGGTGGAGAGGGTCGTAAGGCTCTATGTTGAGCCCTTGCTCGGACAGGCGAGCCCGCAGCCCCAATGGGCGTGGGTCTGTGCGAGGGCTGGTGAGGGAGGTTTGAGGGCAGGCATGCGTTTTGGGGCTGGCACCTTTGGCCTGGGAGCTAGGGCTGGACGTTCACATTTTTCAGTGTGGACGCTGATTTTTGTTGGAGAGGGACGTAAGGCTCTATGTTGAGCCCTTGCTCGGACAGGCGAGCCCGCAGCCCCAATGGGAGTGGGTCTGTGCGAGGGCTACTGAGGGAGGTTTGAGGGCAGGCATGCGTTTTGGGGCTGGCACCTTTGGCCTGGGAGCTAGGGCTGGACGTTCACTTTTTCGAGCGTGGACGCTGATTTTGGTGGAGAGGGTCGTAAGGCTCTATGTTGAGCCCTTGCTCACACAGGCGAGCCCGCAGCCCCAGTGGGAGTGGGTCTGTGCGAGGGCCGCTGAGGGAGGTTTGAGGGCAGGCATGCGTTTTGGGGCTGGCACCTTTGGCCTGGGAGCTAGGGCTGGACGTTCACATTTTTGAGCATGGATGCTGATTTTGGTGGAGAGGGTCGTAAGGCTCTATGTTGAGCCCTTGCTCGGACAGGCGAGCCCGCAGCCCCAATGGGAGTGGGTCTGTGCGAGGGCCGCTGAGGGAGGTTTGAGGGCAGGCATGCGTTTTGGGGCTGGCACCTTTGGCCTGGGAGCTAGGGCTGGACGTTCACGTTTTTCAGTGTGGACGCTGATTTTGGTGGAGAGGGACGTAAGGCTCTATGTTGAGCCCTTGCTCGGACAGGCGAGCCCGCAGCCCCAATGGGAGTGGGTCTGTGCGAGGGCTGGTGAGGGAGGTTTGAGGGCAGGCATGCGTTTTGGGGCTGGCACCTTTGGCCTGGGAGCTAGGGCTGGACGTTTACAGTTTTGAGCATGGACGCTGATTTTGGTGGAGAGGGACGTAAGGCTCTATGTTGAGCCCTTGCTCGCACAGGCGAGCCCGCAGCCCCAGTGGGAGTGGGTCTGTGCGAGGGCCGCTGAGGGAGGTTTGAGGGCAGGCATGCGTTTTGGGGCTGGCACCTTTGGCCTGGGAGCTAGGGCTGGACATTCACATTTTTCAGTGTGGACGCTGATTTTTGTTGGAGAGGGACGTAAGGCTCTATGTTGAGCCCTTGCTCGCACAGGCGAGCCCGCAGCCCCAATGTGAGGGGGTCTGTGCGAGGGCCGCTGAGGGAGGTTTGAGGGCAGGCATGCGTTTTGGGGCTGGCACCTTTGGCCTGGGAGCTAGGGCTGGACGTTCACATTTTTCACTGTGGACGCTGATTTTTGGTGGAGAGGGTCGTAAGGCTCTATGTTGAGCCCTTGCTCGCACAGGCGAGCCCGCAGCCCCAGTGGGAGTGGGTCTGTGCGAGGGCCGCTGAGGGAGGTTTGAGGGCAGGCATGCGTTTTGGGGCTGGCACCTTTGGCCTGGGAGCTAGGGCTGGACGTTCACGTTTTTCAGTGTGGACGCTGATTTTGGTGGAGAGGGACGTAAGGCTCTATGTTGAGCCCTTGCTCGGACAGGCGAGCCCGCAGCCCCAATGGGAGTGGGTCTGTGCGAGGGCTGCTGAGGGAGGTTTGAGGGCAGGCATGCGTTTTGGGGCTGGCACCTTTGGCCTGGGAGCTAGGGCTGGACGTTTACAGTTTTGAGCATGGACGCTGATTTTTGGTGGAGAGGGACGTAAGGCTCTATGTTGAGCCCTTGCTCGCACAGGCGAGCCCGCAGCCCCAGTGGGAGTGGGTCTGTGCGAGGGCCGCTGAGGGAGGTTTGAGGGCAGGCATGCGTTTTGGGGCTGGCACCTTTGGCCTGGGAGCTAGGGCTGGACATTCACATTTTTCAGTGTGGACGCTGATTTTTGTTGGAGAGGGACGTAAGGCTCTATGTTGAGCCCTTGCTCGCACAGGCGAGCCCGCAGCCCCAATGTGAGGGGGTCTGTGCGAGGGCCGCTGAGGGAGGTTTGAGGGCAGGCATGCGTTTTGGGGCTGGCACCTTTGGCCTGGGAGCTAGGGCTGGACGTTCACATTTTTCACTGTGGACGCTGATTTTTGTTGGAGAGGGTCGTAAGGCTCTATGTTGAGCCCTTGCTCGCACAGGCGAGCCCGCAGCCCCAGTGGGAGTGGGTCTGTGCGAGGGCCGCTGAGGGAGGTTTGAGGGCAGGCATGCGTTTTGGGGCTGGCACCTTTGGCCTGGGAGCTAGGGCTGGACGTTCACATTTTTGAGCATGGACGCTGATTTTGGTGGAGAGGGACGTAAGGCTCTATGTTGAGTCCTTGCTCGGACAGGCGAGCCCGCAGCCCCAGTGGGAGTGGGTCTGTGCGAGGGCCGCTGAGGGAGGTTTGAGGGCAGGCATGCGTTTTGGGGCTGGCACCTTTGGCCTGGGAGCTAGGGCTGGACGTTCACATTTTTCAGTGTGGAGGCTGGTTTTTGGTGGAGAGGGTCGTAAGGCTCTATGTTGAGCCCTTGCTCGGACAGGCGAGCCCGCAGCCCCAGTGGGAGTGGGTCTGTGCGAGGGCCGCTGAGGGAGGTTTGAGGGCAGGCATGCGTTTTGGGGCTGGCACCTTTGGCCTGGGAGCTAGGGCTGGACGTTCACTTTTTCGAGCATGGACGCTGCTTCTCATTGGAGAGGGACGTAAGGCTCTATGTTGAGCCCTTGCTCGCACAGGCGAGCCCGCAGCCCCAACGGGAGTGGGTCTGTGCGAGGGCTGGTGAGGGAGGTTTGAGGGCAGGCATGCGTTTTGGGGCTGGCACCTTTGGCCTGGGAGCTAGGGCTGGACGTTCACATTTTTGAGCACGGACGCTGATTTTTGGTGGAGAGGGTCGTAAGGCTCTATGTTGAGCCCTTGCTCGGACAGGCGAGCCCGCAGCCCCAGTGGGAGTGGGTCTGTGCGAGGGCCGGTGAGGGAGGTTTGAGGGCAGGCATGCGTTTTGGGGCTGGCACCTTTGGCCTGGGAGCTAGGGCTGGACGTTCACATTTTTCAGTGTGGACGCTGATTTTTGTTGGAGAGGGTCGTCAGGCTCTATGTTGAGCCCTTGCTCGGACAGGCGAGCCCGCAGCCCCAATGGGAGTGGGTCTGTGCGAGGGCCGCTGAGGGAGGTTTGAGGGCAGGCATGCGTTTTGGGGCTGGCACCTTTGGCCTGGGAGCTAGGGCTGGACGTTTACAGTTTTGAGCATGGACGCTGATTTTGGTGGAGAGGGACGTAAGGCTCTATGTTGAGCCCTTGCTCGCACAGGCGAGCCCGCAGCCCCAGTGGGAGTGGGTCTGTGCGAGGGCCGCTGAGGGAGGTTTGAGGGCAGGCATGCGTTTTGGGGCTGGCACCTTTGGCCTGGGAGCTAGGGCTGGACGTTCACATTTTTCAGTGTGGACGCTGATTTTGGTGGAGAGGGACGTAAGGCTCTATGTTGAGCCCTTGCTCGGACAGGCGAGCCTGCAGCCCCAATGTGAGTGGGTCTGTGCGAGGGACCCTGAGGGAGGTTTGAGGGCAGGCATGCGTTTTGGGGCTGGCACCTTTGGCCTGGGAGCTAGGGCTGGACGTTCACATTTTTCAGTGTGGACGCTGATTTTGGTGGAGAGGGACGTAAGGCTCTATGTTGAGTCCTTGCTCGGACAGGCGAGCCCGCAGCCCCAGTGGGAGTGGGTCTGTGCGAGGGCCGCTGAGGGAGGTTTGAGGGCAGGCATGCGTTTTGGGGCTGGCACCTTTGGCCTGGGAGCTAGGGCTGGACGTTCACATTTTTAAGTGTGGAGGCTGGTTTTTGGTGTAGAGGGTCGTAAGGCTCTATGTTGAGCCCTTGCTCGGAGAGGCGAGCCCGCAGCCCCAGTGGGAGTGGGTCTGTGCGAGGGCCGCTGAGGGAGGTTTGAGGGCAGGCATGCGTTTTGGGGCTGGCACCTTTGGCCTGGGAGCTAGGGCTGGACGTTTACAGTTTTGAGCATGGACGCTGATTTTGGTGGAGAGGGACGTAAGGCTCTATGTTGAGTCCTTGCTCGGACAGGCGAGCCCGCAGCCCCAGTGGGAGTGGGTCTGTGCGAGGGCCGCTGAGGGAGGTTTGAGGGCAGGCATGCGTTTTGGGGCTGGCACCTTTGGCCTGGGAGCTAGGGCTGGACGTTCACATTTTTAAGTGTGGACGCTGATTTTAGTGGAGAGGGACGTAAGGCTCTATGTTGAGCCCTTGCTCGGACAGGCGAGCCCGCAGCCCCAGTGGGAGTGGGTCTGTGCGAGGGCCGCTGAGGGAGGTTTGAGGGCAGGCATGCGTTTTGGGGCTGGCACCTTTGGCCTGGGAGCTAGGGCTGGACGTTCACATTTTTAAGTGTGGAGGCTGGTTTTTGGTGGAGAGGGTCGTAAGGCTCTATGTTGAGCCCTTGCTCGGACAGGCGAGCCCGCAGCCCCAGTGGGAGTGGGTCTGTGCGAGGGCCGCTGAGGGAGGTTTGAGGGCAGGCATGCGTTTTGGGGCTGGCACCTTTGGCCTGGGAGCTAGGGCTGGACGTTCACTTTTTCGAGCATGGACGCTGCTTCTCGTTGGAGAGGGACGTAAGGCTCTATGTTGAGCCCTTGCTCGCACAGGCGAGCCGCAGCCCCAACGGGAGTGGGTCTGTGCGAGGGCTGGTGAGGGAGGTTTGAGGGCAGGCATGCGTTTTGGGGCTGGCACCTTTGGCCTGGGAGCTAGGGCTGGACGTTCACATTTTTCAGTGTGGACGCTGATTTTTGGTGGAGAGGGTCGTAAGGCTCTATGTTGAGCCCTTGCTCGCACAGGCGAGCCCGCAGCCCCAATGGGAGTGGGTCTGTGCGAGGGCTACTGAGGGAGGTTTGAGGGCAGGCATGCGTTTTGGGGCTGGCACCTTTGGCCTGGGAGCTAGGGCTGGACGTTCACTTTTTCGAGCGTGGACGCTGATTTTGGTGGAGAGGGTCGTCAGGCTCTATGTTGAGCCCTTGCTCACACAGGCGAGCCCGCAGCCCCAGTGGGAGTGGGTCTGTGCGAGGGCCGCTGAGGGAGGTTTGAGGGCAGGCATGCGTTTTGGGGCTGGCACCTTTGGCCTGGGAGCTAGGGCTGGACGTTCACATTTTTGAGCATGGATGCTGATTTTGGTGGAGAGGGTCGTAAGGCTCTATGTTGAGCCCTTGCTCGGACAGGCGAGCCCGCAGCCCCAGTGGGAGTGGGTCTGTGCGAGGGCTGGTGAGGGAGGTTTGAGGGCAGGCATGCGTTTTGGGGCTGGCACCTTTGGCCTGGGAGCTAGGGCTGGACGTTCACGTTTTTCAGTGTGGACGCTGATTTTGGTGGAGAGGGACGTAAGGCTCTATGTTGAGCCCTTGCTCGGACAGGCGAGCCCGCAGCCCCAATGGGAGTGGGTCTGTGCGAGGGCTGGTGAGGGAGGTTTGAGGGCAGGCATGCGTTTTGGGGCTGGCACCTTTGGCCTGGGAGCTAGGGCTGGACGTTTACAGTTTTGAGCATGGACGCTGATTTTGGTGGAGAGGGACGTAAGGCTCTATGTTGAGTCCTTGCTCGGACAGGCGAGCCCGCAGCCCCAGTGGGAGTGGGTCTGTGCGAGGGCCGCTGAGGGAGGTTTGAGGGCAGGCATGCGTTTTGGGGCTGGCACCTTTGGCCTGGGAGCTAGGGCTGGACATTCACATTTTTCAGTGTGGACACTGATTTTTGGTGGAGAGGGACGTAAGGCTCTATGTTGAGCCCTTGCTCGCACAGGCGAGCCCGCAGCCCCAATGTGAGGGGGGCTGTGCGAGGGCCGCTGAGGGAGGTTTGAGGGCAGGCATGCGTTTTGGGGCTGGCACCTTTGGCCTGGGAGCTAGGGCTGGACGTTCACATTTTTCACTGTGGACGCTGATTTTTGTTGGAGAGGGTCGTAAGGCTCTATGTTGAGCCCTTGCTCGCACAGGCGAGCCCGCAGCCCCAGTGGGAGTGGGTCTGTGCGAGGGCCGCTGAGGGAGGTTTGAGGGCAGGCATGCGTTTTGGGGCTGGCACCTTTGGCCTGGGATCTAGGGCTGGACGTTCACATTTTTCAGTGTGGATGCTGATTTTTGTTGGAGAGGGTCGTCAGGCTCTATGTTGAGCCCTTGCTCGGACAGGCGAGCCCGCAGCCCCAATGGGAGTGGGTCTGTGCGAGGGCCGCTGAGGGAGGTTTGAGGGCAGGCATGCGTTTTGGGGCTGGCACCTTTGGCCTGGGAGCTAGGGCTGGACGTTCACATTTTTCAGTGTGGAGGCTGATTTTGGTGGAGAGGGACGTAAGGCTCTATGTTGAGCCCTTGCTCGGACAGGCGAGCCCGCAGCCCCAATGGGAGTGCGTCTGTGCGAGGGCCGCTGAGGGAGGTTTGAGGGCAGGCATGCGTTTTGGGGCTGGCACCTTTGGCCTGGGAGCTAGGGCTGGACGTTTACAATTTTGAGCATGGACGCTGATTTTTGGTGGAGAGGGACGTAAGGCTCTATGTTGAGCCCTTGCTCGGACAGGCGAGCCCGCAGCCCCAATGGGAGTGGGTCTGTGCGAGGGCCGCTGAGGGAGGTTTGAGGACAAGCATGCGTTTTGGGGCTGGCACCTTTGGCCTGGGAGCTAGGGCTGGACGTTCACATTTTTCACTGTGGACGCTGATTTTGGTGGAGAGGGACGTAAGGCTCTATGTTGAGCCCTTGCTTGGACAGGCGAGCCCGCAGCCCCAATGGGAGTGGGTCTGTGCGAGGGCCGCTGAGGGAGGTTTGAGGGCAGGCATGCGTTTTGGGGCTGGCACCTTTGGCCTGGGAGCTAGGGCTGGACGTTCACATTTTTCAGTGTGGACGCTGATTTTGGTGGAGAGGGACGTAAGGCTCTATGTTGAGCCCTTGCTCGGACAGGCGAGCCCGCAGCCCCAATGGGAGTGGGTCTGTGCGAGGGCTGGTGAGGGAGGTTTGAGGGCAGGCATGCGTTTTGGGGCTGGCACCTTTGGCCTGGGAGCTAGGGCTGGACGTTTACAGTTTTGAGCATGGACGCTGATTTTTGGTGGAGAGGGACGTAAGGCTCTATGTTGAGCCCTTGCTCGGACAGGCAAGCCCGCAGCCCCAATGGGAGTGGGTCTGTGCGAGGGCCGCTGAGGGAGGTTTGAGGGCAGGCATGCGTTTTGGGGCTGGCACCTTTGGCCTGGGAGCTAGGGCTGGACATTCACATTTTTCAGTGTGGACACTGATTTTTGGTGGAGAGGGACGTAAGGCTCTATGTTGAGCCCTTGCTCGCACAGGCGAGCCCGCAGCCCCAATGTGAGGGGGGCTGTGCGAGGGCCGCTGAGGGAGGTTTGAGGGCAGGCATGCGTTTTGGGGCTGGCACCTTTGGCCTGGGAGCTAGGGCTGGACGTTCACATTTTTGAGCACGGACGCTGATTTTTGGTGGAGAGGGTCATAAGGCTCTATGTTGAGCCCTTGCTCGGACAGGCGAGCCCGCAGCCCCAGTGTGAGTGGGTCTGTGCGAGGGCTGGTGAGGGAGGTTTGAGGGCAGGCATGCGTTTTGGGGCTGGCACCTTTGGCCTGGGAGCTAGGGCTGGACGTTCACATTTTTCAGCGTGGACGCTGATTTTGGTGGAGAGGGTCGTAAGGCTCTATGTTGAGCCCTTGCTCGGACAG
>NW_026561531.1:0-69212 GCF_028858705.1 Grus americana
AAGGGTTCACTAGTTCACCAACTATTTTTTTCTCAAAATTCTCAGAAACCAGCTAAGAGACTTAAAAAGTTCCTGGCGGTTCTGTCTTGATTCAGTATGTCGAGGATCTGTTACTAGCAAGCCATACGGCTGAAGATTGTACGCGGGATATTGAATATCTGTGCATCCACCTTGCAAACAAGGGGCACCGTGCATCTCTATCCAAACTGCAACTCTGTCAACAACAGGTGAAGAAGGATCTGGGGTTTATTCTTGAACCAGGGAGGGAGAGAAGTAGATCCAGAACAGGTAAGAGCTAGACAAGAAATTCCCAGACCAGTAACAAAGAAACAATTAAGGGGATTTTTAGGACAAGTGGGATTTTGTAGGCCATGGATTCCTGGATTTAGTGACATAGCGAAACCTCTTAACGAGGCAATGAAATATGAGGAGGTGGAACCAATAGCTTGGGGTCCTGAACGAGAAAAAGCCTTTTGTGCATTAAAGGGAGCATTAATGCAAGCTCCAGCTTTGGGGCTTCCAGACTATTCTAAGCCCTTTAAACTTTATTGCACAGTGTGTTGGATTTGCGTGGCAAGGTTTTGGTAGCGGGGGGGCTACAGGGGTGGCTTCTGTGAGAAGCTGCCAGAAGCTTCCCCTGTGTCTGATAGAGCCAATGCCAGCCGGCTCCAAGACGGACCCGCCGCTGGCCAAGGCCAAGCCAATCAGCGCCTCTGTGATAACATAGTTAAGAAGGAAAAAAACCAGTTAGAAAGGGAGCTTTTGCAGCCGAGAGAGGAGGGAGAAGACTTAAGAAACTTTTCAGGCACCAAGGCCAGTGCAGAAGGAGGGGCAGGAGGTGCTCCAGGCACCGGAGCAGAGATCCCCCTGCAGCCCGTGGTGAAGACCATGGTGAAGCAGGCTGTCCCCCTGCAGCCCATGGAGGAAGGATGAGGGGGTGTAGAGAGTCCACCTGCAGCCCATGGAGGACCCCACACCGAGCAGGGGGAGGCACCTGAAGGAGGCTGTGGACCGTGGGAAGCCCGCGCTGGAGCAAGCTCCTGGCAGGACCTGTGGACCCGTGGAGAGAGGAGCCCACGCCAGAGCAGGTTTGCTGGCAGGACTTGTGACCCCGTGGGGGACCCACGCTGGAGCAGTCTGCTCCTGAAGGTCTGCACCCCGTGGGAGAGAGACTCACGTTGGAGGAGTTGGTGAAGGACTGTCTCCCGTGAGAGGGACTCCTCCATGCTGGAGCAGGGGAACGATGAGAGGAGTTAGAGTGGCTCTGGTGGGCACCTGGCCCCCAGCCAGGGTCCACCCACCGCACCTGGCAACTCCATGTGGGACACGAAAGGTATTTGCACTACAGCACAGTCTGCAGTAAAGAAAACTGGCCTTGCGCTTTGATTCCAACACCGCATCCTCAAACAAAACGAGGCTGTTCCCTTTGAGGAACAGGGATGGAAATCTCACCTGCCATCCCAAAGTTATGCTGTGGCATTGCTTCACTTTTGGCCCCTTTCCTCAGGCTTGGTAACTCTTTTGCAGAGCCTGCTTTTTCCTCTTTGTAACAGGCGATGTCTGGGGTTCCACAGGTTGCTTTGTTGTGGGGCACCACCTGCACCCCTGGATTTGCCTTCATCAATGCATCCTTGTACTAGGAAAGAAACGGAAAATTACCAGTCGTGCCAGCGATGACATTATACCTTCCACAGGGCAACAGAGCGCGCTGCTTATGAGACGATTTTATACAGTGAATAATCCTTCCATACCTTGATTTTTTCAAGTTTAATCGCGTGCTTTCAGTCTGACCATGATATCCTTCATCGAGGTTGAAAGTTAATCATGAATCTGCAGCTAAAAAGTTTCAAATTGTTTTTCATAGTTCCACGGTTAAGAATGTTCCAGATAGTTTTTCACAGTTCAGGATGTCACAGAGAGTTTTGTAAATAGCGGCTAGGGACTCCTGAGGATGGCCATTGTCCAGTGCTACCATTCTGTCAGTTCCTATTTACCCAGACAAGGTGTCAAGGAAGACGTGCTTGTCAAGAGGTAGAAGCATAACCCATACATCGTTAGTCTGATCAACAGACCCTGAAGAACCATTTGGGAGTGCCAGAAGTATTGAGAAACTAGGGGAAAGGTCATTTGGGCCAGGGTCTCCGCAACCACCGACCCACGAGCCCCCCTACCCAAATTATACCACCTACCCAAAGATAAAGGCCGAGAAAGAACCGAGCATGCCTTCTAGTTTGCATCCTAGCAGAAGAAATCTGAACCACTCGTTGTAATTGGGAGTCTCCTCATTTGGAAGGTTTGTGTATAAATATGACAGAGAACGGGCATTAGGTGTGCTTGATTTGTGGAAATCCACCCAGCACCCAGGCCTGAATAAAAAGCAATATGTCTCCTATGTGTGTCAGAATCGGCTTATTGCACACCAGGCAACGAATCCGCTGTTCGGACAAGCAGCGGATGTCTGGGAAGTCGAAATCTGCATTCAGGACAAGGGCTGCTCGTCCAGAGATTTCTCCTCAGGGCCTATCGAATAACTCCGCAGTGCGGGCATCCCGGCTGGGCCATCGGTAGCAGACACCCACTGCAACAGCTGCTTTGTTTTCCATGCCCCTCACCCTCACCCAGAGGCTCTCCACCACATCCTTGCTGACTGGAAGGGCTGTACCATCCAACCTCTCCCTTACACAGAGTGCGACACCTCCACCTCGCCTGCCCTGCCTACCCCTCCTGAACAGCCTGCAGCCTCCATGCCAGCACTCCAGGCGTGGCACTTGTCCCACCAAGTCCCACAAATCCCAAGGAGATGCCAGCTCTGGGAATGCAGCAAGGCCCCCCCTGAACCCTTTCCCTCCCCAGGCAGGAGGGGCTGGGGAGGCTGTTGGGGCGGGGCGGAACACGCGGAGACCCCACATTCCTTCCTGGGAGACGCCAGAGAGTCCTTAGCAGCCAACAGCCAGAACGCAACATGGCACCGCCACCACTGCGGCTCCCACCGCACGGCCCCCGGGACCCCCTGGCACCCCGGCTCCCGCAGACTTTTCTCCTTCCCCAAACCTTCTACCTCCAAGGTACAGACCCACCCTGACCCCTGCACCCCAGGATGGTTCTTGGGGGCAAGAGCGGAGGTGACCACCGGCCATCGCTCCTGTCTCTCTTCCAGGCGCAGCCAACCTGTGCCCACTGCCCCGCCAGCAGCAGCCCTTCCCCGCAGCCTGGCCACCCTCACTGCACGTGGCACCCCAGGGCCACCAGGCACTACCACCACCAGGTACGGCACCCCTGGCTGCTCTGCCACCCCGGCGCCTTCGCCATCCCCGGCCCCCGCGCACGCCCAGCATCCCCATCAGCCCTGTCCCCAGGGCACTTTTGGCGCAGGGCTTCAGCAAGCCCAGGCAAGCGTCCCTGCTCTCGCCTGGCTGATGCGTGCCCAGGAAATCCAAGTCCCAGAGCATTTCCCCAATGCTTGGGGCCATCTCTCCCGCTTCACCTCCTAGAAGCCAGTCTCCTCCCTGCTTTGCAAGCCTGTCCCACCAGCACAGCAGCTCACCCCGCGCGGAGCACCCCGGCCACAAGCTCCCCACGTGCCCAGCACAGAGCTGGGGGGATGTCGGCCATCGGGGCCAGCTCGGTGGCTGTCCTTGGAGGGCCCCAACCCCCTGGCCCAGCACAGCTCCCTCTCACCCACACAGGTCTGCAGAGGGCTCCATGCGGCTGCTTCTTCGACCCCCGCGTCTTCCACATCGAGTGGACGGTCACCAGCCTGCCTCCCCCGGCCAGCTCCACGCTCAGCCGTGGCACCGCTTCTCTGCCGGGTGCTGCCCTGTGGGGGGGCCCCAGGGGCTGCAGGACCCTCCCGGCCTGGGCAGCCCCTCTGACCCCGCAAGGACAGCCGCCACACCTCACACCCCAAAACTATCAGGGCAGAGTGGAGGCCCCAGCCCCCCCAGCACGGCTGATGTCCATCCCTGGCTACCGGCACATCGAGGGGCAGCCTGCCCACATCAACAGCTCAGGCACGGCCACCCCTGCGGGGGCACACCCGGGCACCAACATCCCCCCGGGCCCTGACACCCCCCCGCAGCCCCTCTGCTGGCCCCCACCACCAAGCCCCTGGGCACCCGGATGGAGACTTTGAAGTCTCTGAGGAGGAGCTTCTCCAAGAGGCCCTAAGGCTCTTTGGTTGCTCCTTGGATGCGGTGGGGACCAGTCAGGATGTTCCTGGCAGCAGCCCCATGCCTGGGGACTCCTGTGGCACCCGTGCAGAGGGAAGAGCGGTGGCCCCAGCCCCCCTGGTGTTGCCGATGTCTGTCCCCGGCTACCAGCACATCGAGGGGCAGCCTGCCCAGACCGACATCTGCGGCACGGCCACTCCTGCGGGGGCACGCCCGGACACCAACATCCCCCCGGGCAGCCATGACTCCCCCAGCCAAGCCCTGGAGGACCTGGCAAGAGACCTTGAGGTCTCCGATGAGGAGCTTCTCCAAGAGGCCCTAAGCCTCTTGGGTTGCTCTCTGGACAGGGTGGAGGCCAGCCACGAGGATGCCGGCAGCAGCCCTATGCATGGGGACCATGGTGGCACAGGCGCAGAAGGGAACACGGTGGCCCTTGCCTCCCCCGTGATGCCAACATCCAGCGCCGGCTACCAGCACGTCGAGGAGCAGCCTGCCCAGCTCCCTATCGACGGCACGGCCACCACTGCGGAGGCACACCTGGGCAGCAACATCCCCCTGGGCAGCAACGACCCCTCCTGCCCTTCTGCTGCCTCCCAGAACCAAGTCCTTGGGGACCTGGCAGGCGACCTCACCGTGTCCGAGGAGGTGCCTCTTGAAGAGGCCCTAAGGCTCTTTGGTTGCTCCCTGGACACGGTGGGGGTCAGCCAGGATGCTTTCAGCAGCAGCAGCCCTGTGCCTGGGGAGCTTGGTGGCACCAGCACAGCCACCCCCCACTGCGACTTTGCCTCGCTCTCCCTGCCCGAGGAGCTGCTCACCCCCGACTACAGCGTCCCCGAGACCACCGACGCCATCCTGAGCCTGGGAGAGTTCTACACCATGGGGATGGAGCCCCAGGAGCCGTGGGGGGCTGCGGGGATGGCCCTGCCACCGTCCCAGGCTGCCGCCTGCGAGAAGCGGGGGAAGAAGCGGGGGCAGAGCGCCTTGCCAAAGCCGGCCAGCAAGCGCAGGGCTCTGGCAGGCAGCACGCGGGTGGCAGGGGGTGAAGTAGAGCCCGAGCAGGGATGAGGTGGAGGTGGGGGGAGTGGGGGATGGGGGAGGAGGGGTGGTGTATTTGGGGGGGGGGTGGGGGGGGGAGGGAGGGGGGTTGGAGTAGCTTTGATGGGACCTTTTCTCTTGTGTTTTGTCAATTAAAAGCTGTTTCTCCAGAACCGCTCCGTGCCTGTGTGGGAGGGGGAGGGAGCACAGGAGGTCCAGGGAAAACGGCACCCAAGGCAGTAGCTCCATGCCTGGGGAATCCGGTGGCACTGGCGCAAGGGCACAGCGGTGGCCCCAGCCCCCCTGCTGTTGCCGGCGTCCATCCCCGGCTACCAGCACGTCCATGGGCAGCCTGCACAGGCTAATATCTCCACGGCTGGGTGGAGGCTTTCCCAACTCGAAAGAACCACTCAAAAGCGGTGGTTAAAGCTCTGTTGAAAGACAGAATACCTAGGTACGGAGTTCCTGAAATAATTGACTCGGACAGAGGAGCACATTTCTCTGCCGCAATTTTAGTGCAACTTTATCATTCATGAAATAGCAAGATGCAATTGCGCACACCTTATCACCCACAATCATCAGGGCAAGTAGAAAGGATGACTAGGACGATCAAAGCCAAATTAGTTAAAACCTGTAAACAAACTGGCTTGAAGTGGCCAGAAGCGCTAAATTTACTACTTTGGGACATTAGAAACACACCGAGGCAACCAGTGGGTGCATCTCCAGCAGAAGTTTTATTTGGGAGACTTTTAGCGGTACCTGGAACTTATCTTCCAGTGAAAACGAGCCTTCTGGATGGAGACGAACAGGTAACTCAGTATTCGTTGTGCCTGCAAATTTTTTTTTTTTTTTTCTAATGCAATTGCAAAATCATGCTTATTGGTATCAAGGGATCGTATGTATAACAGTGATTTTTCCATGTTGTATACCCTGTCTTTCTAGTATAATAGTAAAATTGCAAGGAGCTTGGAGATATAAATAATTGCAGGGATGCAAAAAAAACCAAAAGGAGGGAACTGTAGAAAATATAGAAGCTTAGCTATAAGAAAACTTATGCTAACCAGAAAGCTACTCAAGGCCTGGAAGGAAACTTCCAAAAAGGGGAAAATGTCATCGTGGGATAGAGGCCGTGAGACAGAAACTACACAATGATTAGCTTGGAATAATTAGTTTGTAATCAAGGTAACAGGTAATGAAGCTAACTGACCATGGCAATGTACAATGCTCCTACGTTCCACGTACAGTCCCTACCCAACCGGACAATAGGTTTGGAGATATTAATCTTATGAAGTAAGTTGTTACGGACAGGTGCATCCACGGCGAGGATACTGCGCGTGCCTGCAAGAAGAGGGTCATCCAGCAAACACGGCTGCGCGACCACTGACGACCACCAGAGACCCCTTGAGGGCCACCGACTCAAATCACTGAGCATGTGTGACGGGGAGGAGACTACGTAAATGAATTCCAAGAAATGATTATCATAGGGCTGCCTTTTTTTTGAGAAAAATGGTGAATATGTATGTTTTGAGTCTATATAACCTGTGCGTTGGTAATCACCTGCGTGCACGTTGGGCGGAGCTGATTCCCCCGTGCATCCAGCGCTGCAAGAAAGCAAACCTAGGGCAACTCACGTCTGGTACATTTCTTTTACAGATGGAATCGCTCCCATGATCAAAGAGCTGCAGGAACAGGGGGTAATTATTCAAACTCACTCCCCTGATAACTCTCCAGTGTGGCCAGTTTGCAAACCAAACGGGAAGTGGCGGCTAACCATCGATTATTGGCCCTTAAACGCAGGCACTGGTCCCCTGATTGCGGCCGTGCCTAATACAGCCCAACTGATTGTCACCATACAGGAACAGTCCCACAACATTTTAGCCCCCACTGATGTAACAGAGATGTTTTTCATGGTTCCTCTACAGGAAGGCGACCGAGATAGATTTGCATTCACACAGGAAGGTATACAACAGACCTTTACTCCTTTGCCACAAGGATATGGGCATTCGCCTACCTTGGCACATCACGCCCTGGCCCCAGCACTATCAGAAATCATCCCCGAGGGGAGAGTTAAAACGTACCAATACATTGATGATATATTGGGGGGGGGGGGGGGCCGATGGCCCTGCAGTGGGACAAACCCAAAAGAAAAAAATTACTCACCTGGAAAGTTGAGAACTTCAGGTTCCGGCAGAAAAGGTACAACTCCCCTCCGCTGAGGTGAAGTTCTTAGGCAGCTGGTGGAAAGGAGGAGCCGTGTGTATTCCAACAAAACCTTGGCCACCTTACAACAGAGAGAAAGCCCAGAAAACAAAAAGGAGCTGCAACATACCCTAGGCTTGCTGGGATTCTGGAGGAAGCACAGTCCGGATTTCTCTGCCACAGCTTGTCCCCTGTACGGTCTAACGTGCAAAAGAGCTTCCTGGGATTGGACCCCTCTTCATGAGGAAGCCCCAAAATTGCTGGGTTTTGAAGCAGGGGCATAGCAAGCTTTGGGCCCAGCACACCCCACAGATCCACTCCAGGTGGAACGGGGTTTTGCCCTTCCTGGGGCATCTCTACACGTGTGGCAGCGTGCAACGGAGGGTTTCACTCAGGCAGCTTCAAAGCTGCAGAAAAGCGATACTGGGTCTGGGAGAAAGGCCTCTTCGTGGTCAGTCTAGCCTTGCAGGAGGCTGAAAGAAAGCTCCGGCAACAATCCCTCACCCTAGGAGGGCCCTTTAATGCCCTGAGGCCTGTACTGGCAGCACCCCACCCCTGGGGGAGTCCCACCAGGAACCGGTTAGAAGTGCTATGCCCAGCTGGAGCCTTCCAGTCACACAGAGCAAGGGGGGGAGGGAGCGCCCAAGCTGCTCCAAACCCAGGCAAAATCACCCACTCCCTCAGGTGAGGAAACCCCTCCTTCCTGCAGAAAGTGGGCTCACCCGCCTCCCAACTGAAAACCTAGTTCCACAAGTTGCAGAAAGAGGATCTCTTCCATTAATAGGTATCTGCACGTTTTAGTTTTAAGATTTAGTTTTAACTCCCACCATATACTTTTCTTCAAAATGCTGTGTTTCCACAGACTGTTGCTTTTCTCAGTGTTTGCCCTCTAAAAGGGAAAAAAAAAAGAGAGACAAACTGTCAAGAACCATGAAAGGAAGCTTAGGAGCCCTGCTTATTTCTCCACTCCCAGCACCTCTCACCTCACTCACGCTGGTCCCCCTTGTTACCGCTCAAAGGGCAATAACAACTTTCCAAACAGAAATGCAGTTTAGAAAGCCAACATTGGTTTATTCAGCGCTGGGTGCATGGGAGATCTCTCCTCCTAACATGCACACCTAGCCTTTAATCCCTTATACGTTTATACACTCAGGTTACAAAACCATTACAAAATTCCATTTGCATCACATAGTTACCTTATTGTGATGGGTAGAAAGTTTTCTCGCTTGGATTTAAAGCTATATGCTTAGAGAAATTCAAGGAGCATGCCCAGTGAGGGGTGCTCATACCTCAAAGGTGGGTAGCTTTTAGAATGGAGGTGTGTTTTGGTATTAGAATTAGATTATAATGAACAACGTTCAATCAAAGGACATGGTTTTGACAGAAAATAAAATATTACTTGCACCCACTGCCAACTACAAGTTTTATTCTATCGTTCACTTCAGGTTGGGACTATACAATGGACATAATTAGCAGCCACAAATTGGTTAGCAACCTGTGTTGGGTTTGCATGGCAAGGTTTTGGTAGCCTGGGGGGGCGTGGGGGGCTACAGGGGTGGCTTCTGTGAGAATGATGAGGGGGTGTAGAGATTCCACCTGCAGCCCATGGAGGACCCCACAGCAGAGCAGGGGGAGTCACCTGAAGGAGGCTGTGGCCCCGTGGGAAGCCCACGCTGGAGCAAGCTCCTGGCAGGAGCTGTGGACCCGTGGAGAGAGGAGCCCATGCCAGAGCAGGTTTGCTGGCAGGACTTGTGACCCCGTGGGGGACCCACGCTGGAGCAGTCTGCTCCTGAAGGTCTGCACCCCGTGGGAGAGACTCATGTTGGAGCAGTTGGTGAAGGACTGTCTCCCATGAGAGGGACTCCTCCATGTTGGAGCAGGGGAACGATGAGAGGAGTCCTCCCCCTGAGGAGGAACAAGCAGCAGAAACAACGTGTGATGAACTGACCCTAACCCCCATTCCCCGTCCCCCTGTGCTGCTGAGGGGGGGCAGAGGTTGAAGCCAGGAGTGAAGTTGAGCCTGGGAAGATGGGAAGGGTGGGGGCAGGTGTTTTAAGAGTTGATTTTATTTCTCATTCCTCTCCTCTGTTTTGCTTAGTAATACATTAGATGAATTTCCTCTCTAAGTTCAGTCTGTTTTGCTCGTGACAATAACTAGTGAGTGATCTCTCCCTGTCCTTATCTCGACCCAGAAGCTTTTTGCTATACTTTTTCTCTCTCCCCTGTCTGGTGAACAAGGGACATGATAGAGCGGCTCTAGTGGGCACCTGGCCCCCAGCCAGGGTCAACCCACCACAACCCTCCAAAATAGATGGGGAGTCCCCAGCATTTCACAAGGCCCTGCACACAGGGAGGACCCTCCCTCAATCCCAGGAGTTATGCAAAGTCCATTCCCCTTACAAATATCCTTCCATTCCCTCAGCTTGCCTCTTAGTTTCCTCAATTTCTTGCCTCACAGCAATGCTGCAGAGCTGGGCCCTGGCTCCCACACAGTCTCACTACCTCCCTCTTGGGTTTCCTGTACATGCATTTTACCAAAGCCTCGCGCCTCTCAGCTTGAATGGTTTAAAATGCATTACAAGAAAGCTATGGAGTATTCTGAGACAAACTCCCTATTTCATTTATTCTCCAACGTCTCCAACATGAGGTTCCCTGCTCAGGGAAAACCTTCTCCCAGGCTGGGAAACAACCCAGTGCGAGGTGTAAGTGCCCATCAGCCATGCCCGGGGGCTGCAAGCCAGGTCTGTCACACCAAACCCTGGGAAAAAAAAAACCCAAAACACCACCACCAGCTGTTCCTGGTACGGTCCAGCCCCCATGAGATGAAGGGACGAGGTGCCACCGAGTGGGTGAGCCACCTCCAGGCGTGGGCAAGCTGCTGCCGAGTGCGATCGTACCCACGATGCCAGGCCCGGGTGTCCCGGAGTGGGGGAGACCGGAAGCAGGACCCGAGCATCCCCGGTGCCAGGGGTGGGGGGAGCCAGCCTTCCCCAGGCCAGGAGCCACTAGAGAGCAATAGCTGTATGTCCCACACCCACAGCAGCTGAAGGCCAGCCAGGGAGCAGCTGAGGGACCCCCAGGGATGCACAGGGACTGCTCAGGTGTCCACAGGGACACACCAGGGCATCTTTCCTGAAGATTAAAAAAAAAAACCAAAAAACCAACAAGTCTTTTTGAACTTTTCTGCTCAGTGGGTAAGGGAGACACACCTTTAGCATCCAGGACATCCCAGATGCTCCCAGGCTATTGCAGCTCAGAGCCACCCCTCCAACACAAAGCAGAGAGACACAGCCCCAGGTGAGCTGCTTTTTATGCCCTGCTAATTAGGCTAATTTAGGGAAAACCTGTTCCTGCCCAAGATAGGCAGGTGTCAGCAGTTACTTTCCACCTTGCAAGAAATATTAGAGCCGCTCTGGTGTGCCTCTGAGTTTTGTGGGGATGTATTTCCTCGCTCCCACAATGCTCCCATCATCTGTCCATTGGGCATTCCCTTTGCCCCAGGCCTGGAAGCTGGTTGCTCCCCAGTATGACCCTTTGCTCTCTGTTACCCTGTGGGGAAGGGCCTGCTCTGCTGCTTCCCCTCCACCACACTGTTACTGGAAAGCGGCAAAAGAATTCACTCTCTAAGGCTTATTTGGAAGCTTTAGAAAGCAGGCATTCTTTATTGCAGGGCTGGGTGCACGGGGGATAACTCCACCTAAGGTGCACACCCAAAAGACAAAACTAGCAAGTATTTCTACTATGTTCATAGACATATTCAGTATCTTTCCCAGTAGTGCTTATCACAGGCAGGGATTTTCCTTGGGAACTCGTTAGCATATGCTAAGGTCTTTCCCCCATGTTTGTTGACACCTCGGGGGTCTTCAGACTCACTCCTGGTATCACATATACCTTATCCCTCAAGGCCAGTTTTGGGATCACCTTGTAACTCTCTTACCTGTTTTTGCACATCTGTTCTTCCAAGGCCCAGCTCTTTAAAATGAGATTGTTCCAGAGCTCCTTATCTTACAACTAATTGTTTTCTAAGTGACAACGGTTTCCCTTTTGCTTGGTTACATGGATTGAGCAATGGCTCTAATTGCTTGAATTGATCTTAAGATTTCCATAGTCACAGGTATCAACACCCTCATTGACAGGGCCAGCCCTGCCACCTTTGTGTTTGGCCAGTCCCCAGCTCCATCCCCTGCTCTGGGCGCTTCCCCCGGCTGCCACCAGCCCCTCGTTTATCAGGCCGGGGTGGTGGGAGATAGGGAGGGAGGCCGATAAGCCCTCCAGTGGCAGCGTGCTGGAAACAGTCCCACTGGTGCTGTTAGATCAGAGCGCTGGGAAAATGCCTCCAGCTCCCCGGCCCACCAGCGCAGCGGGCTGGGGCTGGGGGGCTGCAGAGCTGTTGAAAAGCACAGAAGGAGGAGCCGTGTTGGAGCTGAAGTGTTTCGCTAGCAGGCTGCAGGGCTGGCTGCTGCCTCCCAGGGTACCGGGGCTTGTCAGGGGTCTGACCAGCAGCCCTAGGAAGGCTGCTTTGGCATCTGACCCTGCAGTCCGTCTCCATCCATAGGCTTCACTGCCTTTTTTCCCCAGCTGGTAAGAAAACTCACTTCTCCCTCCCTCCCTCCCTCTCCCAGGCCACCGGTGGCCAGAGGTCTCAGCTGGCTGGAAACATGCTGGTTGGGTATTTGAGCTCCTTCGCAGGAGCTGTGGTATCCACACAGACCTCTCTTTGCATGTACCTGGAGGACCAGCACGTGTGAAAGGCTGCGGTCCTCCTTTCATAATGATCTCTACCCATTGTAAACTCTTTTTCCACCAGGAAAAACAACCAATCACAATAAGGTTTAGCAGATTGCACCCTGCTTACTACAAGTTATTGTGGAGCGGAGAACGCAAACCCTTCAAGCCACTTGTCGTCGAGGAAAAGGGACTCTTTCCTTGCAGCAGCTCCTCTGCATGGGCTCAGCCCAAGCTGAGACCCTGTCACCCACCTCTCACCTGGCACTAACTTTATCTAGATTCAGGTTTGGAAATGCTGATGCTTGTCAGGGTTCCTATTCTTGGCTCTGCAAAATGAGGCGTATCTGCAGAGGCATCCTCAGCTGGGGCACACCATCAGCCGTGCCACGGCTGGAGCGGGCACGGCAGCGCACAAACTGAACAACCCCTCCGACTTGCACCCCAAGACCATGCAACTGGCAGGTTTCAAAGCCTGCAGGTGGCTGCAGGGTTCACAGAAACGTCATCCAGTTCCTAAATATCTTAAAACAAAGCCTTGGTGGGTGTCGGGACAGAAGAACATAATCTGACACCAGAACAGTGCTATCCTCTCCAAAACACCTGGTGCATCGAGACTGGCCCACGGATTGGAGGGAACCTGCCTTGGGAGTCTTTTCCCATTGAAACTGAAAAATCTGGAATGCCACCTCTGATTTTTCTTCTTCCTTGTCAGGGCTTGAATGCAGCTCCCCCAAAGCACAGCACTGGCATGGACGGTCTTACTCCGAAGCGATACTGCTGTAAACGGGAGCAGACCAGAGGCAGTCCTGGCTACAGCACAAACAGGGTGGCATGTGTCACCGGAGATGACCGGTCCTGGCAGAGCGGTGGCACCTGGAGGAAGAGTGCCAGCAGTGGGAAAGGGGGCACAGCCTCACGTCGCCCTTCCCAAGCAGACAGAGCTGGGGCTGAGAAACAGATGGAGCCGGCAGGACAAAAAGCCCAGTGAAAATCTATCCGTGGGGTGGGTACCACAAAAGTCAGGAGAAACGGGTGCTGGCAAAGCAGCACCGGAGGGAGAGGGGGCTGTAGCCCTGCAGAGCCCCACGCTGCAGTCTGAGTCACCGCTTGTAAATCCTCACGCACTGGGGCTGAGGCATCTCTCTGCTGGGTAAGAGAAGTGGGAAACAAGCTACTGTTCTGGGACACTCGGATTCCTCTGCATTGAATTCTTATTGTTTCCATTCCAATGTTAGGACTTTCACGTGAGGTTTTACAAACCATGTTATTGGTTGGTTTCTTTATGGTCTTGTTTTCCTTCCCCTCACAGAGCAGACACAGCTCCTGTACCAATCTGTGCAGCAAACAGAGCTAAATGTCCCCAGCGTGAAACCCATGTCTGTATTTTTTCTAATTTTAATATACGCAACTAATCAATTTGTACTGAGTTACAAATGCAGAAGCTGGAGTGTACATTCTCCTCCCAAACTTGGGTTAACAGTATGATGTTTACCGTGTGTGCGCGCTTCTCTCTTTCCCGCTCTCTCTACATTATGTAGACAGGAATGTATATATGCACACATTCTCCTAAACAAGATATTTTTTTTCTACAGAAATGCAGTTACATTTAATTTGATTGGTTTTGCCTGCCCTTTAGCTTAGCACAGTTGGAAGAATTATTTGAGAAGAAATTCAACCTCCTCCCTCAGTACAGCCCTGTTCCTTTTGACAGGAGAAATTCAGCTGTGCCAAGGAGAAAGAGAAAGGCTGGAGGCGCCTCATCTGAACAACCAAAATCCAAGAAAGGTGCATTACCATGTGCAATACATGCTTGAGCAACAACAATGCTACGGCCAGCTCAGGAATTTATACTTTCTTCCTTTACTGCTGCATATGAAAAGCGTGAAGTCCAAGAAAATAGTTTTCTAGCACTGAAGTCAGTGGGCTGTCACCAGTTTCCAGGCTGCGCTCTTGACTCCCGAGTTTCATGCTGAGCAGAACTGGTTAGAGTTTGTCCATGAAATAGATTCCTCAGAGCAAGCAGATTGACCAAAACCACGAACAGTTTAGAGGAAAGTGAATTTGACAAGTTTTGCCAGGAGAAAAGGGGGAAAAAATGGCAGCAGATGATCAAGAGGTGACAAGGCTTTCTTATTAGCCAGAGGTGAAAGGATGATCTTATGTTCTGTGGATTACTTGTAGGTTATATTGGAAATCAGAGGAAATCTGTTTGTATCTTTAGCTTTGCTATCCCTGTGGATAGTATAATGTCATCACTGGCACGACTGGTAATTTTACGTTTCTTTCCTAGTACAAGGATGCATTGATGGAGGCAAATCCAGGGGTACGGGTGGTGCCCCACAACAAAGCAACCTGTGGAACCCCAGACATCGCCTGTTACAAAGAGGAAAAAGCAGGCTCTGCAAAAGAGTTACCAAGCCTGAGGAAAGGGGCCAAAAGTGAAGCAATGCCACAGCATACCTTTGGGTTTGTCACAGAAACCTGGGAATAAACCTCATAACACCAATGTAGTGTTAAAAGGCAGGCATTCTTTGTTGCAGCGCTGGATGCACGAGGAATCAGCTCCACCCAATGTGCATGCCAGGTGATCACCAACACACAGGGTATGTAGCATCAAAACATACATAGTCATCATTTTTCTCAGAAAAGGCAGTCCTATGATAATCATTTCTTGGAATCCATTTCCATATTCTCCTCCCCGTCACGCATGCTCAGTGATTTGAGTCGGTGGTCCTCAAGGGTCTCTGGTGGTCGTCAGTGGTCGCGCACCCGTGTCCGCTGCGTGACCCTCTTCTTGCAGGCATGTGCAGTGTCCTTGCTGTGGATGCACCTGTCCATAGCAACTTACTTCATAAGATTAACATCTCCAAACCTATTGTTCAGTTTGGTAGGGACTGTACATGGGACATAGCAGCACTGTACCTTGCCATGGTCAGTGAGCTTCATTACCTGTTACCTTGGTTGCAAACTAATTATCTCAACCTGATCCTATAGTTTCTGTTTCAGGGCCCCTATCCCACGGTTACAGTCCTGTTGGCAAGAGTCAGCTGGAAGCAAGGGACGTGGTCTCAGCAGCCCCACAAGAACTGGATGCTGTTGTCCTTCTCTCGCACCAAGCAGCATCCCTCTCTCCTGCCCACATCTCTGCGTGTCCCTCCTGACCTGCTGAGGATCAGCACCACCCTGCACCTTCATCTCCAAGGTGGGAACAAGGAGCAGATCTTCTCTGTCCACCTAACCTTTTTCTCTTTAGCCTGGGAAGGACCTGAAACGATCCTATGTTTAGGCATGTCCACCAGCAGTGGAAGATCAGTGCTGAGCAGAGCCGCCGCAGCTGCCTTGCCGTGCCGCTCAGAGGCAACCTTCCTTCCTGCTCCCATTCCCCAGCATCTCCTTGGCCTTCGGGCAGCTTTCAAAGCTCACAGGCAGGCAACGCCGAGCCATGGGAACGCCCCGCTCCTACTTTCTCCCTAATATTTCCACAGTGAGTAAATCTCCATCCTTTTAGGGCTCTCAAATCTATTATTTTTACATTTGCAGTGGATTCCCTGGCCGTGTTATTAATGAAAACCTCCAGGAAAGCTCCTCAAATACAGCTTTGACTTTCTGCCCAGGACCTGTGGACAAGGGGAAAAAAAAAATAAAAAATAAGGCAACATTAATAAAGCAGGAGGTTTCTATTAAGTCTGAGGGACTGGACGCTCTGGCTTTCTTGGATGCTGAAATCCTCTAGTGCGAGCTAAATCTCATACACTTCATTTTCCCAATCTCTCCTTCAATATATTTTAAGAGAACATTGCTAGTAGCAGAGTAAATAATGCCCTAACTGCAAACGTGGGGTCTGCAGAGTGGTGTGGGGTCAGCCTATGGGCTGTGGCATCCTCCACTGTGCTCTGCTTGTGGTCTCAGCCCTCTCTCCGTAATCAGGGGGATGAGCTTGAAGAGGTTTTAATTAGCACCATTTGGACGAGAGGCACAAATCCACTGGCAGTTCTGAGTAGCCAAAAAAGGACTATTTTGGACTATCTGCCCAGTTCACAGGCCACCTAGTCTGCAAACACATCCCAGCCCTCTCTACAAGATCAAGGT
This sequence comes from Grus americana, assembly GCF_028858705.1. Classification (NCBI taxonomy): domain Eukaryota; kingdom Metazoa; phylum Chordata; class Aves; order Gruiformes; family Gruidae; genus Grus; species Grus americana. The sequence goes on from NW_026561531.1 coordinate 16,221, forward strand.
ACGTAAGGCACGATACAAATGTAAATCTCACTTTGAAAGCCACAGTGAGTGGCCCTGCTTTGTGACGTGCTGCCTTTGTCCTAGGTAACACTCAGAAACCAAGGTGTAATCACGTTGTTTTGGATGCAAAGGTTAGAAAGACCGTCTTCTCCAGCTGAAGTTTCCTCTAGTGGAAAGATGCATGCAGGAACAGCGCTGGGATGGGCAGTTGTAGCTCTTGGATGGAGATGATGCATTCTAGGGCTGGAGCAGCGTGGATCCGATCTGTTCCTAGCAGTGCCAAAATTGCTCTGGGTTCTTGCTGTTCCCTGTCTGGCCAGGGCTGGGAGAGGCTGAGAACTGCGTCTGTAAGCAGTGCTCTGCACAAAGCACTGCGGGTTTGGGATGGATTGATAGCTGCTGTGATTTTAGATGTCATGTGGCTTCACACATAGTCGGTAAAGCTCCTCTCCATTTTCCCAGTAACCAAACGTGAATCACATCACAACAGGGCTCCATTGCCATCCACCCTGAGAAAGCAGCAATGGATTCTTCTGCTAGGTTGGTAGAAGGATGGTAACAGCATCTTCATAGCACTCATCCTCCTTGCCCTCTGCCCTACTTGATCCATCACAGGTCAAATTCAGCACTGCCACCATGAAACACGTGGCCTGCTCCTGTTGGGGAGAAGGGTCCAAGGATGATGCTGTGAACAATTCACATCCTTGGTAGGTGAGGCGTGAAATGGGTCCCTGAACAGATGATGTAGCTTTAGCACTGGGAAAGCATCACAACACATCCGTGCAATGGCTCGCTCAGGTGGGGCCAAGAGCACGGAAGGAGGTTTCCTCTCTGCAGGCTGCGCTGTGGGAAGCCCTGCGAGGAGCCGGGTACAGGATCGCCCTGGCTCCATCCCCCCGCAGTGGTTTTACAGGCCCCAGCAGGACTCGTATTGAGTGGAAGCACGTGAATTGAGGGGAGGGGGCAGAGAGAGAGTAACTCCCTGCGAGTGGCCAAATGTCATAAACGCACTCACTAACCACTTTTCAGAATACACACGTAATCATAGGTGGTATTTATATTTTTACCACCCCAGTGGGACTTTGGCAACTAAATCGGATTTTCCCACCCTGACCCAAATAAATGTTCAGGAGTGGAAAGAACAGATTGCCTTTGCCGGAAACAACCATGTGCTCATTCCAGGGGGATGGCAGCTGAGCGATCCTCATTTCTCTGGACCACTTAGACCTTGCAAAGCTCCCCCCTCTTCTCCCTGAGCTCTGGAGAACCCACTCACATTGGGCCTGATCCAAGCTCCACCAAAGTTGGTGGAAAGTCTCAATCTGGCTCACACAGATTTGTACCAATCCCTTGACCATTAAAATGGAGCCAAAAAGGTTGGGTGGGTAGAGTCCAAACATCTCCATCCCTCCTCAGAAAAATCTTTACCCACATTTCAGACCTGATCCCTGAAATGTGCCTCCATTAGGAATGGACACAGGGGAGCGATCCCCAGGAAAGGGCCGCCCTCCCCTACCCCCAGTAGGGTACCTTTAAGGCCACAGGCTCCCCAACTGCCAGGATAGCCCTTGATGGCTATTTGCATAGCCATCACAGTGGCCTCCTGATGTCACAAGCTACCTCACCACATTCTGTTCCGGACCCTATAAATACTGGCCCCCCAGCACTTGTCCCACATTCGCTGAGCTTTCGAGTCCTCGAATTCTCCAGTGGTTGGAAGAATGAAGGCACGAAGAGGCGAAGCGAGCGGGCACTCACCTCTGTGTGGGCGCCCACAGGAGGAGCTGCAGGAGGCGCGGAGGAAGAGGCTGCGTCAGAGGGGAGGCACCATCAGCTACGCGGTCCTCTTCCACGTAGCTGATGGTGCAGAGCCAATGGAGGTGGATCCACCTGAAGATGAGGAGGAGCCGATGGAGGTGGATCCACCTCCAGGATGGCTCCCCTGGCACCACAACATCGTGCCAGGGCTCCCCTCCACACCACCATCCACGCGGTGCCGTAGGGTCATCCGGCCAGTGCCCCACCGCCGGCCCTGCCTCCACGCTCGGCGCTAGCCGGGAGGCTGACCCTCCGCGCCTGGCCGGCCTGCAGGCTTCCTTCCCGTCCCCCGTCCTCTGCCCTACCCCTCACCCCTTCTGAAGGGGTGTCATCTCTTCTGCACTGAGCCCCGAGAAAAGGGGACAAGACAACATGGCGTCACAGCTTCAGCCGCTGCGCCAGGAGAAGTCCCTCAGCGGGCCACCGAGGTCCCTGGGGCCTGGAGACGGGGTCTCTTCGGCCTGGAGACGAGAAGGCTGCCCGACGGGAGGCTGCAGAGGAAGCCAGACGCTCCACGGCGGCACACAAAGAACAGCAGTGTGTCAAGCACAATTTATGGGAGGATATAAAGCTTGTGAAATAATTCAACCTGTAATGGACTCTGACTGCTGTGTTGCCGCAGCTGGTGTAGGCTGCTGTTCTTGATTTTGGTTCTCTTCCTCATCTTTAATTTAAAAGGGCTTGTTGAATTTGAAAATAGCCCACTAACAGCCTGCTAGTACTGTTGGTTCCTAATGTCTTAACAGTTGTTACGATGGATTTGGGGGCTGGGTTTTGGGTTTTGCATGTTTTCAGTTATTAGGAACCTGAAAAGAACCTTTATTTCTAGCAGTGATGACTCGAAACCTGAAGTTAGGCTGACATAAAGCTCATCAAGGATAAAATACTAATACCTACTTTTCTGAAATTCTTTCAAAACCCAGTGTGAGAATTTTACATTCCTACAGTTCCAGTGTTATAAGGGTTTTCCAGTCCCTCGTAGAAGCCGCTATCCTAGGCTACAGTTGGGGAAAGGGTTAAAAATGGCCTAGCTGCAGGGGGTAAAGGAGATTCCTTTGCGTGGATTGCAGAGGGTAGAACAAGGGCCTCATCTTCAGGGGATATTGCAGTGAGGAAGTTAGGAAATTGCTAGGTTGGAGTCCTGGAGGTTGGCCAAAGCAGAGGAGGCCTGCTCTTTACCTGCCCTGACGAGAGAGGGAGTAGTACACGGCTGTTTCCCCTGTGTGGGGAGAATGGGACCAGATAGGAATCCCATGCGGTGCAGGGGCTTGCCAACACAATTTCTGTCACATTTTTAAGCTGTGACCTAATTTGTGGAGGTGAAACCAACTTTTTAAAGCTGGCTTCCTAAGGAAGCAGATTTCGGGGGCGGGGGGCGGGGGGGGTTGTTGTTGTTCATGTCTGCTTCTGTGTGTAGAGAAGCCACACAGGTTTTTCAGAGAGTCAGGGTGCTAACAGTGTGTGCTCCAAAGTTACTGCCCACTGTGGAAATGGTACAGTAGAGCCCTTAGATATGTTTCAGCTATGAGAGCTACAGTCATGAAACGCATCTTTTGGAAAATTTGTTTCATCAACATGGATGCCATTGGAACTAGCTGCTCGTACCAGAGAGCCTCTGTAGGATTCACCTGCAGTGAATAAGCTAGGTGAACCTCCAAAATGTAGCTGCTTGGTTTTGTTTGGGGGTTTTTGTTCGTTTATTTGCTTGGTAATAGGCCTAGAGCTTTATGAACGTGTAGAAACGCATGCGGTCATCTATGTGGCAGCAATTAGAAATCGTTTCACACGGGATGGTGACCATACACCTCTGTCGCATCCTGCCTTTTCTGTTTGCAGCAGCTGAAAGCTCCCAGCATGGTCTCTTCCATGGGGTGCAGACCTTCAGGAGCAGACTGCTCCAGCGTGGGGTCCCCCACAGGGTCACGAGTCCTGCCAGCAAACCTGCCCTGGCATGGGCTCCTCTCTCTCCACGGGTCCACAGGTCCTGCCAGGAGCTTGCTCCAGCATGGGCTTCCCATGGGGTCACAGCCTCCTTCAGGTGCCTCCCCCTGCTCTGGTGTGGGGTCTTCCACGGGCTGCAAGTGGAATCTCTACACCCCCTCATCCTTCCTCCATGGGCTGCAGGGGGACAGCCTGCTTCACCATGGTCTTCACCACAGGCTGCAGGGGGATCTCTGCTCCGGCACCTGGAGCACCTCCTCCCCCTCCTTCTGCACCGACCTTGGTGTCTGCAGAGTTTCTTACATCTTCTCACTCCTCTCTCCGGCTGCAAAAGCTCTCTGTTTTTTTCCTTCTTAACTATGTTATCACAGAGGCGCTGATTGGCTTGGCCTTGGCCAGCGGCAGGTCCGTCTTGGAGCCGGCTGGCATTGGCTCTATCAGACACAGGGGGAGCTTCTGGCAGCTTCTCACAGAACCCACCCCTGTAGACCCTCACCGCTACCAAAACCTTGCCATGCAAACCCAACACAGGACCCTTGGAATATCTCTATCCTTTTCTATTTGGATTTCCACCTCCTCCATAAAGCAAACACCATTTCTGGCTGTGTTTAGACTGTCAGGCAGGCTATACTTACATCAGGCAGAATATAGTCATGAAAAAAAGAAAGGAGGTTCATGATTAATGCAGAGACATTGCTTCCCCACCACAGGATGAGCCATGTCCTAAAGGCTCTCCTTCAAGCAAAGCTGCTGCTGACAAGAAAATCATTGACCTTCCTTACACTACAGAGGAAGGCTTCTGAAAGACAGCTTTTATTAATGGTATCTGCACGTGCACGTCTGCGTGCCTCTCTGTGCGGACGTATAGAGACAGCTTTTTTCACAGCAGAATGTTGTGCAGCGGGTAGCAGCTCCCATGCTTGCTGAGCTCACCTCGGCGTTAGCAATGAGCGGTGTTAAATTATATCCTCACCGCTACCGTCAGCAGTTGGCTCTTCCCGAGGAGGACCCACACCTTGGCTGCTGATACCTGGCTGGGTGTGTGAGGGCTCCTGCTCTGCTCTGCTCCCTCCCGTGCTGTCACTGAAATTCGGGAATGAAAGAAAACTCCTTAACACCAATTGAGCATTAAGAAGCAGGCATTTCCTTTATTGCAGCGCTGGGTGTCAGGAGGATAGTTCCTCTAATCAGGCACCCCTAACGCTGGTTCTCTTGTCATATTTATACGCAAATGTTACAAAGATTACAAAGTGGTACGCTCCCCGTTACAATAATTGGTTCATATTTCTTCGCCTAGTATGCAAACTAGAACGCATGCTCAGTTCCTTTCTCCGCCTCTATCTTTTGAGTAGGTGGGATAATTTGGGTAGGGGGCTTATGAGTCGGTGGTCGTGGGGACCCTGGCCCAAATTACCTTTCCCCTAGTCTCTCAATATTTCGGTGTTGGTAATTGTTTGCTGTACGCCTCACCAAGATAAGGATGTTGCTGGAGGCAATTAATGTCCTCCCTTTCTGCAAAGTATGTACATAAGGACCTTGAAGTGTCTTGTAGCTCCTCCTTTTTCTCATGATGTGTAGCAGGTGCTCATTCTAAGAATCGTTAGCCTTCTACCTAAAGTAATAATGAAGAGTTTCTTATCACCTATAATACAAGTAGGCCTTCATTACAGGCCTTTCTTCTTGGCTACGTTTTCTTATTATGTATAATATAAGCAGGCCTTCGTTGCAGGCCTTTCTTTTTGGCTACAATTCCCCCCTTTTGAAACTTTTCAGATCCTTTCAGATTCTTAAAAGTTTCACCTTCACCTTTTTCTATCAGAGCCATATATAAATCAGTAGATATATTAGCAGTACTTCTAGTAAACATTGTGAGCTATATCAAGCGCTTCATCATTATCCAAAGGTTAATCTACAAAACTGTAGTTAAAACAAAGCCTAGTAAGACAAGCAAAAGCAATACAATAACCGGATGCAACATTTTGTTCAATAGTCCAGTAGCGTTAGGCGACCATCCATACATAGTATCCCACCACTTATGCTCAAGAGCATAAAGTATAGTTCCGTTCTTGTTTAGTCCAAGTGGAATGACTGGGTATATAGTATGTATTGAGGCATTTCATATAGTCGGTGCAAATGCTGTGGCGCTATGGTTGGTGGGCTTGTAGGTGACATTCACTACCTGCCACCAAGACTGGAATTCTTTTTCAAATTCATTTGCGTTATCCAAAATGACCTTATGGACTTCACTAGGTAAGACCCCTTCTTCTCCTTCTCTAATGATTGCTGACGCCACCGACTGGACCCATAGTTGGGCTTGAATATAGCTAAGAGCTAACGAGATATTACTTTGGGCAGTGTCCAGGGCCTCCAGGATTATCTCATGGTCGTTCTCATTAATTTGTTTCCATTGAGGCAATATATCTGATAACAGCCACTGATTTGCCCCTCAAGCTGAAAGGGAGGATCGAAGAGGATGTTGTAATCCTTGCACGTCCTTAGTGGGAGCAGCTAACTTATTGGCGAGGACTTCAGCATCTATACCGTTCGATATTCCCATTCCTGTTCCCAAAGTGTCAGTTAGATCTCTTTGTGTTCTAGGAGAGGTGGGAGTCCGCCCACGTAACCAGGCCAGCCATCCAGTATGGGCTGTGCTCAAGAATGGGGAACATAAGGGTTTTAATTCGACGATATTGATTTGTATGGACAACTCTACCCTTTTAAGGGAATAAAATGAATCTAATAAGATTTGTTGTTGTCCCATATTTTTAACGACATATGTACCAATGCTAAAAGTAAATGGAGTCAGTCCAGAGGGTCCTGTTGGCACAGGCCCAGATGTCGTGGGAAGGCTTAGACTAGGGGATCGTGTCATGCTAGGTTCAATAATGTTTATCTTAAATTTAAATGTTAATGCCACCAATTGATCACGGACGCCTAAGCAGATTACGTACACAGATTGTACCAAAATAAAATCATGCCAACAATCTAAGGTACTAGAAATACATTGGGTCATAATTTGACTTTCTCCTATACAAGATGTGGCCTTACGTACAGTGATCTTATTTGCCCTCTGATGTGTAGATCCATTTATCATTCTGCATCTTATTTTCATTTCTTTCCCTGCCTTCCCCTTAATTATGGGAATTTTCCCACAATGACCATCCTCCAAGCCCCATTCATTTTCTAAAACCATCTCAGTTCCATGTACTACCCCTGCCAGTAAGGTAGCTTTGCCTACATTCCCCATTATACCAGTATGTTGTTTATGGGCTTGAGACCATAGCTCCTGTTGGTTCCCTTGACTGGGGAGTAAAGGAACTGCTAATAATACCCAGAACAGGACCACACCTGTCCCAACAGAGCAAGACATCTTACATACTTGACATACTTTTTCAAACCCGATTCAATTTGATTTTTAGAGGCCCTTCCGTAGTTACTTGCCACTGATCCAAGGGGGCTTTCTTAACTCGGGTAGAGTGGATCCGTGTTTCAATTCCTTCAACCTTGATTGCTGTGTAGGTTGTCAAAAGAATCTGGAAGGGGCCTTTCCACTTTTCCTTTAGCGGTTCAGAGTTCCAGGTCTTTATGTAGTCGTGGTCGCCAGGCTGGTAGGGATGCACGGGGGTATCAAGGGTCAGAGGTTCAGATAAGGTGACATATCTCTTTAGACCTGCAAGCATTTTTCCTTTTTATTAGTCCGAGGCTGTACCCTAATTCGGAGAAGTGCTAAAGAAAGGGCTTGGGGCCATTTTAATGTTGTTTCCTGACAGATTTTACTTCCTTGTCTCTTCAGAGTCTGATTCATTCTTTCAACTTTCCCACTAGATTGCGGTCTCCATGGAGTATGTAAATCCCATGTAATATTCAAGGTTTGACTTAATTGTTGCAAAACCTCAGCCACAAAATGCGGTCCTCTATCTGAGGACATTCCAATTGGTACACCAAACTTAGGTATTATTTCCTTTAATAAGCATTTAACAACCTCCCGTGCTTTGTTGGTGCGACAGGGAAAAGCCTCAGGCCATCCTGAAAACGTATCCACCAAAACCAAAAGATATCGATAGCCATTCTGTCTGGGTAACTCAGAAAAATCAATTTGCCAGTAATCTCCGGGGGAGTTCCCTCGCCTAGTAACCCCTGGGGGTGGCCTCCTTTGGTTAAGAGGGTTGTTTTTTAAACAGACTGGACACTTCTCTGTAACTGATTTTATAATCTTAGTCATTCGAACGCTAAGTACTTGTGATTGGAGGCTGTCAATCAAAGACTCCACTCCCCAGTGCGTTTGTTTATGTCTGGCCTCAGCTATTTGTGTCATTAATTGAGGTGGCACAATAACTTGCTCATTGGGGGTTATCAGCCATCCTTCTGAATTTTCTGTTGCTTTTAAATGCAATGCCAATTTACGGTCTACTTCACTGTAAAAGGGCTTAGTCCCTGGTAGCTGTATCCTTCTATCTGGGATTAGTGCTAGAATACCTTGTTGTGCAACCTCCTTGGCAGTGTAATCTGCCAAACGATTTCCCATATTAACAGTGGATTGCCCAAACTGGTGTGCCCGGCAGTGCATTATAGCAACCTTTTCTGGTTCCTGGACAGCTTGGAGAAGTTGTAAAATTTCTTCTTTGTGTCTAATAGAAGATCCTTGTGCTGACAGCAATCCTCTTTCTTTCCAAATGGCTCCGTGAGCGTGCACCACACCAAAGGCATATTTGGAGTCTGTCCATATATGTTACCCATTTACCTTTAGCTATTCTCAAGGCCTGACATAGCGCAATCAGTTCCGCTTTCTGCGCCGACGTGTCGATGGTAATGCCTCGGCCTCCACAACTTCTGTAGTTGTAACAACGGCATATCCAGCCCTTCGTTTCCCATCCTGTACAAAACTGCTACCATCTGTAAACAGCTCCAAATCAGGGTTAGTCAAAAGTTCGTCATGCAGATCTGAGCGACTGGAATAGACTTCTTCAATTGTTTGCAGACAGTCGTGGCTCAAAGACTCCTCACTTTCCTCATTCATGGCTAAAAACATAGCGGGATTGACGGCAGAGGTGACTTTGAGCTCTACATCATCTTGTTCTAATAGCATCACCTGATATTTAAGCATTCTGCTGGGGGATAACCAATGTCCCCCCTTTTGTTCTAGAACTGTGGTAACCATGTGGGGTGCATATACAATTATCTTTTGCCCCATGGTTAATTTCCTAGCTTCCTGTATTAATAGGACGGTGGCCACTACGGCTCGCAAACATCCCAGCCGTCCCTTACTTACAGGGTCCGGTTGCTTAGAGAAGTACCCGACCGGTCTCTTCCAGTACCCGATCTTCTGGGCCAATACTCCCAAAGCGATGTTGCCTTTCGTATACAAATAGTTCGAAGGGCTTAGATAAGTCCGGCAGCCCTAGTGCAGGCACCATCATCAAAGCCTTTTTTTTTAGGCTCCGAAAGGCCTGCCGCATTCAGGGTTCCGAGGCAGGTATTCTCCCTGTGCCTCCTTCAAGATGTCGTAAAGAAGTCTTACCAGCAGTCCATAGTTGGATATCCACACACGACACCATCCGGCCGTTCCCAGGAAAGCCCTCAGAACTCTTGCTGTCTTCGGTTCTGGGATCTGACAAATGGCCTCTTTCCGATCCATTCCCAATCTCTACTGGCCCTGTAAAATCTCAAATCCCAGGTAAGTGACCATTGGTTTTGCAATCTGTGCCGCCTTCTTGGACACTTTGCATCCTTCTTGTCCTAAGAAGTTCAACAGTCATTTGTATACACTCCTCCCAGGTTTCTGCTGCTAATAGAATATCATCCACATATTGCAGCATAACTCCTCCAGGATGGTCTCCTCTCCATATTTCTAATTCTTTAGCTAACTGGTTTCCAAAGATTGTTGGACTATTTTGAATCCTTGAGGCAACACAGTCCAGGTTAGTTGAGTTTTTTATCCCGTGGTCGGGCTCTCCCATTCAAAGGCAAAAACAGCCTGACTCTGTTTTTCGAGAGGTATGCAAAAGAAGGCATCCTTTAAATCTAGGACTGTGAACCATTCATGTTCATCTTTGAGGGCTGTAAGTAATGTATAGGGGTTTGCCACCACTGGGTGAATGTCCTGTGCTATTTGGTTCACAGCTCGTAACTCTTGCACTAACCTGTATTCCTCACCCCCTGGCTTTTTAACAAGTAAGACTGGGATGTTAAATTCTGATTCGCATTGTATGAGCAACTCATATTCTATAAAGTTGAGTATTAACTTTTCTAATCCCTTTTTGGCCTCTATCCTCAATGGGTATTGTTTTTGTCTTACCGGATTTGTTCCAGGTTTAAGGATAATTCTTACTGGTTCCGGTCTTCTGGATCCACCTGGAACCTCACTAGCCCGTACCAAAGGTGTCACTGCATTCTCCCCCTCCTCGGGAATTCCTTTGTTAGTCTTAGGTTGTTCCTGCAACATCAAAACTCTTGCCTCGATGGCTTGAGATTCAGGGATTAATAATTGAACTTCCCCATCTTTAAAGGTGATCTGCATTTCGAATTTACTCCATAGGTGCCGTCCCAAGAGTGGTATAGGACATTCAGGCATATATAAAAATTGGTGAGTTACTCATTGTTTTCCGAGCTTAAAATTTAAAGGATGGGAAAAGGCACGCTGTTCTGCTTTCCCTGTGGCACTCACAACGTTTACTGTATCATCGCTCAATTCTCTTTGACAAGTATTTAACAGAATAAGTCGCTCCAGTATCTACAAGAAAATCTATTTTCCTTTTTCCCAGCTCTACTGTAGCCAGGGGTTCCGCTGGGGAGGTTTCCCCCGGTCCCCTTCAGGACTTAGTTCAGGGGAACTGACGTGGAAAGGGAGCTGCTTCTTGATCGTACGGTGCCTCCTCCAGAACCTCTGCACTGACAGGAATAGGACCCCTAAAACGGTCCTTAAATTTCTGACAATCCCATTTCCAATGTCCCAATTCTTTACAATATGCACACTGATGATCTCCTAAGGTATTGCTGGTTTTTTGTGCTGGAGGGGCCTCGCCTCTCCCCCCATAGGATTGCCATCCTCCCCTGAAGTTGCTGTTTGCTGACGCTCCCTGCAGTGCAGCTCTCAGGTTCCCCTCTCTTTCCCTGTCTCTCCGTGCCTGTCTGCGCTCTCGTTCGTTTTCTCCTTGCTCTTCTCTAATTTCCTTCTCTTGCTCCCTGTTATCAAAACCCAGCCATGCAACCTCCAACATCTTTCATTAATTCCAAATCCTCCTCCTCATCACGCCCGCACTTCAAACCCCGTTGCCCCGTACTACAAGCAGAGCAACACCTTCACAGCCTCCTGCTGCCTTTTCCTGCTTTTCTAATGCTGATGCCAGGGGGTCTTGCAGGGTAAACCCACAGTCCTTCAGCCACTCAGGGATGATTTTGCAAGGTGAAAAAAACCAAATCAACATAAGGTACCTCATCCCATTTCTTCTCCCTTCTACAAAACAACATCAATTGTAACATTGTATTATATTCCAAATTCTTATTCTTGGGCCATTTTTCCTGATCATCCCATTTATATATCGGCCACCAGTGATTATAATATTCAATTAGTTGTCTTTTTATACGAGGGTCCCCTCCTATTTGTTTCCAAAGTTTTAAAATACACCCTAGGGGAGATTTCTTTACTATTCTCCCATCCACCGAAGGTTTGTTACCCATCGTAACACAAATACCACAAAATCCACAGAACAAAAATTGACAAGTGACAAAAGTGACAAAAGTGACACAAAATAATACCACAAAAAAAACCCCCACAAAACAAAAATTGACAAATGACAAAAGCGACAAAAGTAACACAAAACAATTAAAACACAAATTCTTAATCGATCAATATCTTTCAAAACTTCTTACAAAATTCTTAAATCATAGTACAGTAGCCCCTCACGTAGCTCATGCCACGACTTACCTGAAGACTAAGGGGGCCTCTAACCCAAAATTCTAGATCATAATTAAAAGTAAGAGAAATGCCTTTTACCTGTCCCAGGGAACGTGCTCAGAACTCTTCGGTCCGGGGGATCGAAGGGTCTCCCCGAGAATCCCTCGGTGCCGGCTGGAGGTCCTATGATCCCACAGAATCCGTCGAGATTCAAAAGCCTCGTCCCATCTGGGTCGCCAAAACTGTCACCGAAATTCGGGAATGAAAGAAAACTCCTTAACACCAATTTAGCATTAAGAAGCAGGCATTTCCTTTATTGCAGCGCTGGGTGTCAGGAGGATAGTTCCTCTAATCAGGCACCCCTAACGCTGGTTCTCTTGTCATATTTATACACAAATGTTACAAAGATTACAAAGTGGTACGCTCCCCGTTACAATAATTGGTTCATATTTCTTCGCCAGGTATGCAAACTAGAACGCATGCTCAGTTCCTTTCTCCGCCTCTATCTTTTGAGTAGGTGGGATAATTTGGGTAGGGGGCTTATGAGTCGGTGGTCGTGGGGACCCTGGCCCAAATTACCTTTCCCCTAGTCTCTCAATATTTCGGTGTTGGTAATTGTTTGCTGTACGCCTCAGCAAGATAAGGATGTTGCTGGAGGCAATTAATGTCCTCCCTTTCTGCAACGTATGTACATAAGGACCTTGAAGTGTCTTGTAGCTCCTCCTTTTTCTCCTGATGTGTAGCAGGTGCTCATTCTAAGAATCGTTAGCCTTCTACCTAAAGTAACAATGAAGAGTTTCTTATCACCTATAATACAAGTAGGCCTTCATTACAGGCATACATCTTCACAATGGGGTATTGCTTTGCTTGGACTTAAATATTTTTATCACCAACAATGTATTCACTTTTATGTACTAAACAGATAAAATTTTCTCCAGGTAACTAGAAAACTATTTACAAGTTAATTCAGCTACAAGCCACCTAACCTGCAACTAACAATTGACATTCAAATGCTATTCTCCAGTATCAAGAAGATTGTCATTATTACGAGCAAGACTAAACTTTACCTTAGAAAGTTAACAGCAGTAAATTTTGCTTTGTTTCAAGTTAGGTTTTTTGGACAGGCAAAAATATGCCATAGCAAAAGTTCTTAAGTTTGTGGAGTGTTTCTCCTACATACTTTCTTTAGGTTGTTAATTCTGTGAAAGCCCCTTGAGGTGCTATCACACAATTAAAAAAGTCCACCTCTCAGCTGCATTGAGAGGTTTCTAAAGGATTTGCTTTTCATGTACCAAAATGAGACTTGGTTTAAAACCTTCATGTAATATGCGATGGACTCTACAGCACCACAGACTAGTTCAGAACAACGTATTCCCCCAAGTTGGAAAACGATGAGAAAAAGTTTATCCTTTTCTGTTAAAGAGAGCTACTGCAGTTATCTGGGAGATGTTCGGGTCTGCAGCGTTCCAAAGGCAATCACAGCAGTATGTCACATAAAATATATATAGGACGAAAATATCAAATAAAAGCAGTTAAAGGACTTTATTAGAGCTTTCTTAACAAAGTCAAAGATATATTTGTTTAACATCTGTAGAAGTAATCTTTATTGAATTAATTATGCGCAGATAACAACATGCAGTGAAAAGAAAACATTAGACGAGAAGTATGTGGAAATCAACACCGAGCATAACTGAAGGCTGCAATTTCTTTCTTCATTTCCTAATAAGAAAAAAAGACAAACTAGCAGTCAGCATGAACAAAAGCTTAAGAACCCTGTTTATTTCTTCATAAAAAATAACAAAGGATCTGTACACACATACCACTGGTAGTAAGATTTAGCAAATACATGCGCTAGCACCACCGTAACATCTTTCTATACCCACTGGCTTCAAACACATGCTTATGTGTCCCAAATAGACTACAGAGACTGCGTGGTTCTGTATCAAGAGACTATGGAACCGTATCGACAGCGGTTCCAACAGTTAGAAAGAGGAGACAGTTCCTGAAAAGGCACAACTAAAAGCTGGAAACATTCTTTTCTGCACTCGGAATATTTACTTGTTAAAGTCTTATCTCTTCATACAGTAGAGCTTGCTCCTGACTGACCTGCAGTGTCACTCTGAAGAGGAGATTTTTTTTTTTGTTAAAGCTAAAGGTAGAAGTAGCAAACAAAGAAATCAAGTCTCAACTTGCAATGCTTCAAGCCACAAAACCTCACAAGCCCCAAGATAACATTAATAAATGCCTTCTCATGCTAAACAACATCATTATGCTAGATGAGAGATGGGCCCATTTTTCAGGAACGGCCTCCCTGAATCCAAATAATCCTCCCTGTTGCACAATCAGAACAGAACATCGTTTCTAACTCCTTCTCTGATGTGGAAGAAGAGATCCAGATGACCCGAGCTGAAGAGAAGAGGCTTCCTCTTTTTTAAGGCAGGCTGAGAGGCATAAAGAATTTTCTCTATTCTCAGTCACAAGCATCTCAAAGACAAAGGGATTCAAGGATCTTGAATCTGAAAACTGACTATCCAACCTATCTCAATCGACTCAATGCTGGGAATGCCTGACTGGGACCACGGGCATCTCCGGAAGACTTCTGACAACTCAGAAATCCTCTCTTAGCGGAAAAGAACAGAGAATTTGACTCATTAACATGAAACCGTCAGAGGCAGAAATCTCCCCATGTGTCAAATTAAAGATGCTCGAGCCATGCTTGTTAAAAAGAGATTATGGTGAGACCAGAGAAAAGTCTCAAACTCTTGTTAGGTTTCATACCTAATTTCTTTTCAGGAAGGGAAGGACTACTCTATGAAGTGTTACCGTGTCTGACTGCCTGTAAGGGGAGAAAGAGGAAGCAACAGACTGGGGAAAGCACCCTCCTTATGTAGCCCCCCCCAGCCCTAAAAAGGGTCTGGAGAAGGACTATTGACAGACTGAGGTTAACTGCTTTGAGAGGGCTGTGTGGGTGGACCCATTGTCTTCCAGTTCAAGCCATTTCCTGCTGAAACTGCCAACGATTATGCCAAATACAACAATGGGTTTGCAATATGGATAAACCTCTTCCAGACGGAAATGAAAAAGCCTCGTAACACAGGCAACTAAGCAGTAAAGAGTAATGCTAAGGAAGCGTGATGTCCAGAGTGCACACGTACACATGCCTAAGACACACATGCGTAACAGTGATAGAAAGTGCTGTAAGAAAAAAAAAAAATTACCTGCACTAATTCAGTTTTGTCATAATCTTCCCGATGTTGGTATATGGACTGACTCAGAACAGCGTATAGTTTTTCCATGCAAAATATACTGAACTTTTTAGTTACTGCCGTGACATAACGCAACAGTTGCTGAAGAAAAAAAAAAGGAAACTACAAGTTTGGAATAGTGCAAGATCCTTTGAATAGGCTCTTCATGTTTTCAGAAGCTAAACAATAACAATACAACACAAACGACATCCTACTTTCTTATTTTATGAAACATGAGTGACACTTCAGAGAACAGACGAAACATCTCACAAGATTTAACTGAAGAAAAGGAGTTACTTTTTCATACTTCGGGAAAAAGGAAAGCTTAAATTTGAGACAGTATTTTATTAGTCATCAATCTATCACATCAACAATCCTAATTGCGAATCAACTGCTTCCAGAACAGCAGGGAATGACACAATCCACTTTGTGGTAGAGTTGCTGCCACAGCAAAGCCACTGTTCCATTTTATTAGAGAAACTGTTGCTGCAATGCAGGGCACTGTAAAATGGATCTTTGGAAGCCAGGCTACAAATCTTCTGGATCCAGCTGTGCCAGCTGGAAACAGAAGCAGCCTTGGGTGCTCACCTTTACCCATTAGCTGAACGTGTAGTGTGCCTACAGCTCTGCTGGCAGAACACACTGCTCAAACGTCTGAAGCAGCTCAGGGAGCAAAGTTACCTCAGTTGGCTCCTGCCTTTAAACTGACGAGTGGATAAACTAGCAGAGTGACTCTGCCTGTAGCAAATTACCAATCTCGCACACAGTCCTTTCTGTTACCAAAGATGCGAATGCAATCATCTCTGGGAACACGACAGTGACAAACTAGCGGCAGCACCTTCTTCCACTGCTGGGGCTATTCAGTGCCTGTGTGTTGTGTGAGGCTGTGAAGATGTAGCTTAAGAGAGCAGCCATACCAAAGGAAAGTATTACTGCCTCACAACTGCCTGTCGTCAAACTCTGCCTCCCTCAGATCAACTAGCACAAAAGCTGAGTATTCCCCTCAACTTCATTCTACACAACCCGCAGATAAAACGCACAGAACCCACGCAGCGTGCTTTCAGCTGCTGCAAACAGAAAAGGCAGGATGCGACAGAGGTGTATGGTCACCATCCCGCGTGAAACGATTTCTAATTGCTGCCACATAGATGACTGCATGCGTTTCTACACGTTCATAAAGCTCTAGGCCTATTACCAAGCAAATAAACGAACAAAAACCCCCAAACAAAACCAAGCAGCTACATTTTGGAGGTTCACCTAGCTTATTCACTGCAGGTGAATCCTACAGAGGCTCTCTGGTACGAGCAGCTAGTTCCAATGGCATCCATGTTGATGAAACAAATTTTCCAAAAGATGCGTTTCATGACTGTAGCTCTCATAGCTGAAACATATCTAAGGGCTCTACTGTACCATTTCCACAGTGGGCAGTAACTTTGGAGCACACACTGTTAGCACCCTGACTCTCTGAAAAACCTGTGTGGCTTCTCTACACACAGAAGCAGACATGAACAACAACAACCCCCCCCCCCCCCCCCCGCCCCCGAAATCTGCTTCCTTAGGAAGCCAGCTTTAAAAAGTTGGTTTCACCTCCACAAATTAGGTCACAGCTTAAAAATGTGACAGAAATTGTGTTGGCAAGCCCCTGCACCGCATGGGATTCCTATCTGGTCCCATTCTCCCCACACAGGGGAAACAGCCGTGTAATACTCCCTCTCTCGTCAGGGCAGGTAAAGAGCAGGCCTCCTCTGCTTTGGCCAACCTCCAGGACTCCAACCTAGCAATTTCCCTAACTTCCTCACTGCAATATCCCCTGAAGATGAGGCCCTTGTTCTACCCTCTGCAATCCATGCAAAGGAATCTCCTTTACCCCCTGCAGCTAGGCCATTTTTAACCCTTTCCCCAACTGTAGCCTAGGATAGCGGCTTCTACGAGGGACTGGAAAACCCTTATAACACTGTAACTGTAGGAATGTAAAATTCTCACACTGGGTTTTGAAAGAATTTCAGAAAAGTAGGTATTAGTATTTTATCCTTGATGAGCTTTATGTCAGCCTAACTTCAGGTTTCGAGTCATCACTGCTAGAAATAAAGGTTCTTTTCAGGTTCCTAATAACTGAAAACATGCAAAACCCAAAACCAAACCCCCAAATCCATCGTAACAACTGTTAAGACATTAGGAACCAACAGTACTAGCAGGCTGTTAGTGGGCTATTTTCAAATTCAACAAGCCCTTTTAAATTAAAGATGAGGAAGAGAACCAAAATCAAGAACAGCAGCCTACACCAGCTGCGGCAACACAGCAGTCAGAGTCCATTACAGGTTGAATTCTTTCACAAGCTTTATATCCTTCCCATAAATTGTTTTAATTGGCATTGGTTAACTGACTTAATTCACACGTAGCAAGGCAACGTAGGCAACGTCCTATTTCAGTATTAACAAAATTGAAATTAGACTTACTTTGAGCTCATAGTAATCCACAATCAATGGCTGTGTGAGAATTTCCTTGGCTTTATCGGCACACGTCACCTGTTGCTCTTCTGCCTGAGAATGTGTCCCACGAGTCGTACGGCGTACCCACGAATCTGGAACGACACAAGTTTCTTAAAGTCAGCATTTCTGTTTATCTGGAACACAGTGTCGGCGAAGTATCCTGTACCTGGAATACAGTCGCTTTCTGCGACGACAGAGACAGGATTTCTACCATTTTTTCACTGAGAAATGCTTGACTTTTACTTACTTTCTGGCAAAAGTCACTGCTCCGTAACAATTAGACACAAAAAAAAGCACTAGAGGAAAAAGGCAGGGTAAAACCAGGAAAAAAAATAGAGTCACATTGCCATTAACAGCACTGCTCGGTAACACTCCAAAATAATTAAGGTTAAGGAAACACATCTTCCATTGCAAACATTAGGACCTAAGTCTTGTATTCTGCAGGGGACTCTGGGCCCATGCCACTTGAAGTACAGCTTGAAGTTGGGCAGCATTAAAGATGCAATTTTAAGGGAATATTTGCCGGAGAAAAAAATTGTCCGTAAAGACTTACACCTCATATGCTTTCTGATGCAGTTAACCTTGTTTAAAACAAACTTTGCACTTTTGCCTTCCAGAAAAACCCACCGTTCCTTGTATTCACGGAGTGCAGCACGAAGCACGTGGGTGAAGTCAATGGCAAAATTCCCAGTCATGCCAGTGAGACCAGGAAACTTCACACCACGTCATGCGTTTTAACTGAACGAGATCCAAGTCCCTTTGTTCTTTCATGTCCTTTTCACAGGAAAAGTGAGGAAATAAGGATCTCTCCCTGTCTAGTATTATTGCTTCCCCAATTTGTCCCCTTTCCCCCTTCGGCTGGAAATCACAGTAAGAGGTGGCACAGAGTTCAACGTTTGAGGGCAGAGAAGGGAAAAATACTGTTTCGTATAACTAAAAACTAGTTGAGTATTCAGAAACTGCCATGGACAACATTTTTGCCTCCGAGAGGTAGCAACTTGGGAGCCATTAAATGTCGGTTGGGCCATCAGGGCCAGTGTCTTTCAATGTAAACCAACCACTGCACTTGAACTTCAGAACCATATTGAATGAACAACCTCTGGATTTATCTCACATTTTGAAACAAATTAAAAAACGTAACGCCTCTGGCATGAAGAACCAGGCATCAGAGAAACCTGTTATGTCACAAGAACAGAGAAGGTATCGGTGACTTTAGCACCTTCTCCAAGGAAGACTGAATAAAATGCAACTTACTGTTAGAGCGGGGTGTACTGGCATCTACAGGTGTTGCTGCTATCTTCATTTTTTCATTACACTTTGGGTCTGTTTTCGTACACCCAGGAACGGAGTTCTGCTTTGGCATTACACGGTAGTAAGAGGGAGCATACTTTGAAGAGCTACAACCTTGCAATAAAGAACAGATAGCAAAGAATTGTGTCTTGCGTTGTTGGTTACAAATCCTGAGACAAGCCTTAAGATCCTTCGTATCAAAAAACCATACCTCTTTTCTTACGAGATTCTTGAATTTCTTCACAGCGTTGTTCAAAGTCTTCATCTATTTCTTCCCTCACTATGGCATACGCAGTATCTCTCAAAGTACAAGCTCTGTGCCTAATGAGACGATCTGCAATTTTACGGTCAGACCTGAGTATTTTCTAACAGCCAACAAAATCCTTTGATTACTTGGAAAGATTTTGCTCTTGTCATAGGTAGGTTCTGAAAAGTCCTCTCAGGGAATATTTTCAGCGTAACAAGATAAAAGTTAATTATTAAAGCAAAAGCACTAGTTACTGATCAACGCTTCTATCACAATTGCATGCCCAAGTAGTTTAATGCTACAACATTTACTTCCTGGCAAGAAATGCTCTCTGTTGATGTTTAAAATGATCTGATCCCAGGTCTACTGTCCACAGATGACATTTATCAATTTATACCTTTCAAATTGTTCCAAATTAGGGATAAAAACACATCCTCACCTCCAGGATCTTTATCTGGGTTGTACTCTAAAGCATTGCTACAGATTAGATCGATGTCTCTTAAAAAGTCTCCTGCAGTTAGGTACTGGTGCAAGTCAATCTTAGAGAGAATTGCCGACAGGTCCATGGGCTGTTTAATAACTGCGTCATAATCAGGTACCTACAAATGAAATGTATGTGCTCAGAGATTTAACACAGTATCTACCAAAATTCATTCTTTTAATAAAGTCAAATAAAGGACTTAAAACCCCCAAATATTTATGGCACCTCCAAAGATGTGGAAATTAACCAGTTAGGTTCTTGAAAACAGAAGGGCTATTTCAACTGGCTTTGAAGAGACAGGCCTGAAGAGGGGAAAAAAAGCAGCAGGGAGGTCAGAAGCACGTGCGGGGCAGAGAAGGGAAGAGACACCCAGACTTACCCAATGAATTAAATGAGAGAGAGAGACATAAGAAGCGTATGGGTGGAAGAAGAAACCACACAGCCCTTAGGGTTGATCTTGTACTGAGGAGCCCCAGCCGAAACAGAGAACAGACTCAACCTTTATTTTAAAAACTGCTGCTTCTACTTCTGTTCTTACAGAAACTATTGACAGTCAGTCAAAGAGCTTTAGGCTTTATTAAAACAGTCCTATAGATGCTGTTTATAAAGAAAGAGACCTCTGCTCTTTTCACTGCTGTAACATGCCTACACATCGAGGCCTTTTCCTGAGCAAACTGTGTTGGCATTTGGTCTGACTGGCAGTTGGAGTAGATGGTCATCGTAGGGCCCTTCCAACTGAAATATTCTGAAGTTCTAAAAGACATTTTAGAAGGAACCTGGGGCTTTCACGGATTACTTAAAGAACAGACATTTGACAGCCTCAAGGAGTCAGCAAAGTAAAAGCAAAATTCATTGCTTGCTTGCTTGCTGAAAAATTGGAATAGTACAGTCCTAAAAACAAAGACAAACCTTCATATAAAGAGCACACAGACACTGAGAAATACACACGCAGACAAATTATGAACAGAGACAGATAAAATGGTATTACAGATCAACACTAACTTACCTCCTCTGGGTCAACAGGCTTTGTAAATGCTCTGAAACGTCTGTCAATGGCAAGTCTATGAGTCACAATCCTTAAGAAAATCCTAAGTTCATGCAATGTGTCCTCCTCCTGCTCCTCCAGTTGGTTGATTTCTTCCTCAGTCAGCTGTTGAGGCTTAGGCGGTGGTGCTACAGGCAGCACTTCCAATGGCCGCCACGCTTAATTGAATCAGAAACTTTTAGTCAATTTACGGTACTCAAATACAAGCGTATGACAAATTATCGCTAGAAAATTACCACCAAAGCAAATAGTGTATAGCTATTAACTTACAGTTAGCAAAGTTTTATAAGTAGAATAGCCTCACCTGCACTGTTTTTGATGCAGGAGCTTTAGCAGCTTGATTTACAATTAAGTCCTCAAAAAACATTCTTCTTTCTTCCTCATTAGGCAACTGGATTTTGAAAACTTCTTCATAATCATCAATAAACAATTCTTTTATCTAAAGCATGAGGAGAAAAGATATTTCAGATATAAGGCCACACAAATTCATACTCTAGTCCAAAAAGATGAGTACCTTTCAAAATTAAACCGAATAATCACCTGAGTAAGACAAACTGTGAGAAGCTATCTGCTTGTCCTTCAAACTCTAGATTTTCCTAGGTTAGCACGGCAGATTAAAATATCTTCTCTAAGGAACACCTCTAGATTTAAAGCTCAATGAAGGGACCGTGTGATACACTGATCAAGTGGGGACATTCACCACCTCCAGGACTGCTTATTTTCTATTTACCTGCCTTGCTGGTTTCAATCTCTATGGCATCTAGAGAGGGAACAGGCAGGGTTCAGCAGACAAATGCGGGCTTTTTGGTAAGGTGTTTGGGGGGTTTTTTTTGTTAAATTAATTTAAGTGAGGTGTCTGAGGCTGTATACTTCCAGGTTTTACTCCGTTTTTCAGTCTCTACTACCAAAAGTTATGGAAGGAATTTCAATACTTATTTTAGAAGGACTTCATTAACAGTATTAAAACTCCTCTAGAAAGTTAAGCCCTTTCAAAGCAGTTGATGACAAACACATCTAGGTAAGCCCCCCGCAGTAACTGAGACAAAATAATCAGGGCAGCATCTTCACATTTTGAATATCCTCCTTTAATGCACACTCTCAGATGTCTAGGAAGCTAAGCATGTACTCTTACTGAATTTTGTTAAGGAATACCACTAAAAATCCACTTCCAAGTTACTGAAACGAAGTTGGAACTCGGCTTTCTCATTTGTAAAGCTTTCACTTACATGAACAAAGAAATTGAAATTTTTATTAAAGAATTTAAAGATGAAATTCCGTTCCATCATTACAGTGTGACCACCGTACTTTTTCAGTAAAAATATCTTTCAATTTCAGTACAAATGTTTTCAGTAAAAATATTTTTTTCCCATTTCCATTTCAAGCACCATATATTCTTGACTAAGTACATACCTAACCATCCTGAAGTCACTGGATTTATTGTCTGAAGTAAATGGCTACATCTGTCTAACAAGCATGAGTGTGTGAGAAGGGGGAAAAAGTTGGGTCAAAGTCAATCTCTTTACTCAGAAGACACTTTAGACAAACGCTTTCGGCATTGTGTTGTCTAAGCAAATTTTAAGAGACCTGGGTAGGGTGCCTGAGTAATAACAGTATGCATTTGCTTAAGTACTCCAATGCTTAAAGGATTTATAGCTGAACAAGAAATTGAATAAAAAAAGTAACGACAGAAATACCTCTGTTGGGAGATCTGCGTGACACACATCGGATGTTGCAAGCAGCAAAACTGGAGCAAATGCTGGAATGTTCTGCAGTAGTGTTGTAAAAGTAGCTTTCAGTGTAGCTCCAACAGCCTCCCACCACAAATGGATATGTGGGATATAAATGATACTCGGCGCTGTTCTTTGAGCTTCTCGCATCAACTGGTGAAATGAAAGCTTGGATAAGAAAACTAAACCATGTGCAATAGGCTAATAAATAACTACGTATCAGTCAAACTATCTTACGAAGTGGGAGTACGTGAAGCCAAAACACAAAACCAAACCAACAAAAGAACAACTCCTTAACAATAAGGTAAAACGTTTACTTTGACTCAAATATAGACATTGCTACGCAGACAGACCTGAAGCTCTACCTGATTTCAAAACTACTCAGGTGTAAGGGAACTCCTAAAGCGCCTCACAACTTAGCTGGTGTAGTGGTGTGCCTGAAAACACAAGCCTAACCCTTCTTCGAGATGTATTAGTCTGGGTAAGTCACTACCCGACTGCAACTACACGACCGACTACACCATCTTCAATTCAGAGCGGGCACATAGCCAAGTCAGTCTGGAGCACAGTCTGAACAAACACAGACAGACCTAGGTGAAAAGATGGGGGCTGATGCTGTAAGAGGAGCCTGGTTACAATTCAAAATTTCAAGTATGTTTTATAAGAGGTGACCAGTCTTCAGCCTGCCTGAACAGCTAAATCACGCACAGCCTCTCATTACCAAAGGATCCATCAGACCCGATTACACGCTTTGGATGGCCGCAAGCCGTTGCCTACAGATGGTACCTCGATCGCAGAAGAGAGCGTGCACCTACTGCGTGAGGGAAGTGGCAACAGCCCTTTCACGTGACAAATTTCTCCGTGGACCCTTTCAGATTATTAAGATTCAGGGGGTTCCTGTCACAAAATGGGAAGCGCACGTGGTGTGTCTGGGCAGTGACTAGACACGGTAGCTATACGACCGCAGAAGCAACCGTAACGTAACAAAAAAGGAATTGTGCCTCTTCTGTGACAAATGAGTATCCAGTCCTGTAGTGTGTCTGTCCTTACTCGTCCAGCTCTCAAATGCTGCTGCCTAAAGGTCAAGATATTTTAATACAGTGATGCCAAACAACAAAATGGCTTTCCTGCCTAAAAGTAAAAAGGAAAACAGCACTACCTCTGCTTATATTTAATTTTCACAGTTAAGAAAAACATACCAGTGTACAAATGTAACTGTTCCATGAATTTTAATGCTTTTACTGCATATACTACAGCAGTGGAAGCTGTATATATATACACACACACGCGCACGCGTACATATGTAAAAAAAAGAAACACTTCTTTTCCCCAAAACCTTGATTGCCTTTTCATTATATTTAATAAAAAAGCCTACAAAAAGTGCGTGACCTGCAGTCAGGCTGATGCAGAGCCACCTACTGGGAGCAGAGTCTCGTAAGCAGCAATGAAAACAACTTTCTGGATCCCACCGAAATGGGCAGGATTTCTTGCGATAAAGAGGGATTTATTAGCAGCACCTCCCAGCTTCCCAAGCTGCTAGCAAATTCCTCACGGCTTAATTTGGAATAGAAAATATGGCCATCTACAACATCCTTACTCGGGATTATATGATCTAAAAAGAAACGTGCATTTTCGGACAGAAGTAAACCTAACAGCACGTTCAAACCAGGCCACCTCTATTAACAATGAATTTTGCTTATTTTACTAGTTTATATACAGTTCATGAAGCCTATGAGATTAAAAAGAAAAAAAAGATACCCGTGCACATGTTTCTTCCGGTGATGTGGCGGTAACAAACAAAGCAGGTAGGTCTAGCGTATAAACTGGAAACTTTTCCAGGGCATGTATTACCGCAGGTGCCAAATGAGAAGCTTGCCCACATCCTGGCTCTCCAACTAGTAAGAACCGTGGCCTGCAAGATGTTGGCTGGTAATAAGCATTTCTAGAACAATTAGAAGATAGTAAGTTTCAAAATGAAGTGATGACTAGGCACACAGATGTTAAAGGTTTTTTCCTAACCTCGTTTTTTTTGGTAAATACTCTCCATGTTCCAGTAAATAATAAGCTGGTCTGTGATCAGGAAGACTATCAAAGCTCATTTTCTTACAAACTTGTACCATAGCTCCCCAAAGAAATCCTGCCAATCCCCAGCATCTCTGCTATTCGTTTGGCTGGCTTAAGTAATGGCTCTTAAATCACACACGGGGACTTGTCCAGCTAAATACACACACGACAACTGGTCAGTAACCTGATATGGAGGAGAAATACAACTCGCTCTCGCTCTCTCTCTCAACACACACCAATCTGGATCTGTACACCCCAATTTTCAGTAGGTCTTGAGTTTAAGTAACTACGAGATCTCTACATCTGTCAAGTTCAGCTGAAATTTGGCCGTAGTTACTGGAGATAGCGGGAAGGAAGGAGCAGAACAACGTTTCTAGGAAAAAATTAAGGTGGGCGCTGAAACACATTAGCTGTATCTGAAGTACGCAATTGGATTAGTTAAATTACAGCAGTACGCCAAATACGTACAAGATTGTATTCAGTCATTCTAATTGTTTCATCGTTGAATTGTGTATTAATTTCCTAGTAATCTTGCTTTCCTAGCATGAAACACATTTGTGAAGAGCGTTTGTTTTTTCCAGCACAATACCACTGTACCTTTACTGGCTGAAGTCAAAGATCTTAGAGACCTAACCAAACTCAGCTGGTCACATTTTCTGGGCAGCATAGCGATAGAAACGGAGAAAAATAACTGACCCAACAGTGATGACAACAATCTATTTTTTCAACTGTTGGCTTATACAACTTCCACATTAAAATGTCAAAAGCTTAATATCAACATTTACCTGCTAAAATTGAGGAATTTTTCCTTTTCTCTACTGGGCATTTGATGAGTTGGCTTATCTTCAAAGATTGATGGCGATTCCTCATCACTGTCAACTGCATAATTTCTTAAAACATGATTTACACTGTCTGAAAGACAAGAGAGGTTTGTTAACTTTCCTGAATACTCCATATCTCACTCTCGCATTAACACAGCTTCAAATCAGTGCTGGAAATCCCTTTTCTTCTATTTCTTCATTTGAGGGCACACACTGAATGCTATTTTCTGAAGAGTTCGTCCTACCACAGACCTAAGGAGACTGCACAAGTCTCTACAAAGCTGTCCTAAGTGCTTGGGAGGTTGTTTGGTTTTCTTCTCCTTAGAAGAAAGATGATTAGGAACAACTTTGGTGGTTCCGAGACACCTGAAAAACCCAACAAGGCCACTTCTTTCTGGGGCAGGTTCCCGCACTGGAAGCGAGGGAATTAAGCGAGTGCGATGGCCACAAACTTCCATTTGCGTAGGACTAGTGAGTCAGAATATACAGACCAACACACCTGCTAAGTAAGGCTCCTCACAGATCACCGAATGAGTAGATAATGGAAGGCAGACAACAGAGAAGGGATGCAATTTCCAATCCCCTAGCCTCTCTGCTTTTGTTTTGTTGGTGGATTTCTGCCTCTGTTTTACCAATGCTAACCTATCTCCTGGCTCTACTGGGAGTCATCCTGGTAGGACAGTCTCCAGAGATTAGCATAACTAACTATTAACAGATTTCCATTAATCAAGAGTGGAGTGAGTTTATCAATTTCTTTGCTCTCACCAACTGACAGAGTAAACCTGATCAGGGCTGATGCAGTCAGGGGTGTGAGCTCACGTATGCTAAGCCAAGTCCCAAAGTACACACTACTAAACCATTCTCATCTCCTGTACAAGTGTACAGTGTGATCCACAAACATTTAAGTTAAGAGACTATGGCTAAAAAAAAAATCACGATAGCTAAAACAGTATTTAGCTTAAACCGCTTCTGCTTGCATTGTGGTCCTGACATTCTTCAGACAGGAATTAGAAGCATTCATGTAAAAATACCTTTTTCCCCTCTATTTAAATATTTTGAAAGAGGTGCCTCATACTTTAAACCTCAGATCCATCTCTACAAATGACAAATATGATGTTAGCTACTGTCAGAAACAGGGTGCTGTAGTAGAGAACGCATAGTTCTCTACGGCCTATTGTGAGTCATTCACAGCTCCCATCCAGCACTTCAGTTTAGAATCCAGACTAAAACCTATCCACCATGTTCCTGAAATAAAAGCATGCACATGCATATTCTGAAATTCTACTGTCATTATGGCCAAGAGGTTTGTGTATGTTGACTGCACAAATGAGAATTTTTTGCTTTGACAGAATTTTAAAGTAGTGAATGTTATCGTTATACCTGGCTGTTGGTCCTTCTGTAGTGCAAACTCTGCGTGGGGAAATACTCTCTGCAAGGCTTGTAAAATTCTTGCTAAGGTGTTTTCAAGCAGTGGTTTTGAAACAGATGATAGCGCTCGCCCAGGTGAAGCCACAGCCCTCTGTGAAGCTGGAACAGTCTTCTGCATAGCCATGACAAAATCCTTTGCTGTTATTTTGATGGAAGCAACATCTAACTGCAGTTTCTCGCTACTTTTGTATAGCTGAGGATAGCGGCGGCGCAAAGCACAGAGGGCAGCTTCAGCACATAAGGATTTAATATCAGCACCACAGTACCCTAACAAAGAAAACAAGAATCAAAGGTTACATCAGTCTCAGGCAACACAGAAGTCAAGGCCAAGGTTCCGTTCCCCAAGCGCAACACTGAAAGACTTTGTATGCGGCCAAAAATTAACAGTTTAAGAGAGAACGTAAAGAGTTACTGCACTGCAGAGAAGTTTTGTTACGTGGCTCGCAGCCTGATATCCTGCGCTTATTAAGCAGCCCCCTAATCAAAACTTTGCTCCCAGGGAAGATGCCCAAAACCCATTCAACGTTCTGAGAGACAGAAAGAAAATTAAAAGAAAAGAAGCATCTAACTTTCTTTGCTCCCACGGCGTGCCAGCCGCCTCACTCTGCAGCAAGGTGCAAGAGCTCGAGTACTGCCTGCTACAAGCTCAGATTCCTTTGGACTCAGTCCCATGCAGTAACTCACTGTATTTTCAAACTTACCAACGCATTTTTCAGCTAGCTCTTCAAGAAACATGTCCGATGGCTTTGGGGTCCAATCTCGTGTGTGAATCTTGAAAAATCTCTTTTCTAGCCTGGAAATAAAATGGTCGCATTTTAGTTTGTCCAGAGTTTTCTCTTGAAAATCCCCGAAACAACACAAAACCCCCCACACCCTCACATTAATACAAATACTTGGTTTATCTGCTAAACTTTTAAGTATTTTACAGCTCGATTAATACGCTCTCTGCTTTTGCAGAGTAATTGCTACAATTACTACAAAGACGAACAATAATTATGACTCAAACTACTGTCACTGATCCAGAAAATGTCAAACGTTGCCTATCTTCATCTCCGATCTTAGCAAGTTCTTTTATTTAAGTATTCCCTGGTACACAGTTTAATTACGGCAGATTTCTAGAATTCTTCCACAGTAGGGAATCATATAGTGTATGTGTTTCACGGCACCTCCTCTCCTGTTCCTGAAAGGAGATAAAAACTGGAGACAAATGTTTCTGTTAAATATGCTGTTTAGTGCACTTTTACTAGCCTTCAACCATAGCCAAATTAAAACACACAAGACCAGGGTTCCACACTATCTTCCTCCCCATATTTTTTGGTTGCTATACACCGACTTTTTCATTGCTTAGCTATCGCCATTGAACTAGAAGCTTCCCAAGCCCCACACCTGTCCAGCGTACCTCGCATCTTTGTCCAATAAGAAGTTACCAGTAAGAATGTCAGCTCCCAAAATACTTCCCTCCCAGGATACGCAGCCTGGGAACGATCCAGCACAGGTACATCCACTATCCATTCGTAAACCAAGAACTGAGAGCAAGACCACTTCAGGATGAAAGTGTCTAAGTGGATTAAGTCAGTCAGCAAACATGGACAGATTTGGGAATGGAAAAAAATTCAATCGCTCCAGCACCAGCCTTGAGAAAAGTTTTTGCTTGCAAAAAGGAATTCTTGTGCGCACACCATTTCTTTCATTTTCAAGATGAGATAGCAGTAATTTACAGCTAATTGGGGCATTCACTCTTTCTTACATGTTTCAGTGACTAGCAGCATCCCATTTTCTTGGCTGGTCACAGTGAAACCAAAACTAATTACAGAACTAACTACTTGTGGAAATCCTCTTAATGGTATATATTCAGTACCGGATCTGCCCCCCACAGTCTCTCTTTTGCCCAAGTTGTCCAACACTGGGTTTGACTTTAACTGCTCTGTAATCCTGCATTGTTACGTGGTTTTGTTATAAAGAGGGACTTTGTCACATGAGCATTAAGGTTGTGTTTAAGTTCTGACCTCTTTATCTGGCAAGCTGAAGAGGAACTCTCGATCAAAGCGGCCGGGTCTTCGTAAAGCAGGATCTATAGAATCCAGCCTGTTGGTGGCCCCAATGACCACAATCTCTCCTCTGCTGTCTAAGCCATCCATAAGGGCCAGAAGAGTTGACACAATAGAGCTAACAGAAAAAATATAATTTTCATTCACTGGTTTAGTAAATTTTGTTACATTCTACGCAATCTTCTGCAATGACCACTCAAAAAGGACAAGCTTTTCTTGATGAGACGCCAATTAGCGAAAGACTTAATTTAGGACATAACAAAACCAGTAAGCTAACACAGGCCTTGTGCTGATATCAAGCTGAGTGAATTGGTTTCAGTTATTGTTTGAAAATCATCTGAATTTTAGTAGCATTGAATTACTAGTTTTCAGGATAAATTAATGTATCACATAAAGTTAAACAGGTTGTGGTGGTCTTTTCACAAAGATCAAGCAGCTTCTATGTAGATACCAAAAATGTACTACCTATGAATTTGGTCTCACTTTGGAGCCTCACTCCTCCCTTCCCGATGCCTCGGCCCCCTCTCCCGCCCGAGCGGCACAGGGGGACAGGGAATGGGGCTGTGGGCGGCCCACAGCGCCTTGTCTCTGCCACCCCTTCCTCCTCACGCCGTTCCCCTGCTCCCGCCTGGGGCCCACGGGCCGCAGCTCTGCACACAGAACCTGCTGCTGCCTGGGCTCCTCTCCAGGGGCCGCAGCTCCTGCCAGGAGCCTACTCCAGCCTGGGCACCTCTCCAGGGGATGCAGCTTCCTGGTGGAGCTGTCGATGGCTGCCTGATGGTGACAGCATTGGTGGCAGGATCCTCTTCTAGGCATCCATTTCACAGAGTCACAGGCTACTTGAGGCTGGCCGGGATGTCACCTGGAAAGTGTAGTCACCTGGTCCCACCCCCCCGCTCAAGCAGTACCACCTGCAGCCGGTTGTCCATGACCATGTCCAGAGGGCTGTGGAACATCTCCAAGGACGGAGGCTCCACCAGCTCCCTGGGCAGCCCGTGCCGGTGCTCGTCACCCGCACAGCACCCTTTGCACTTCCCCTTGCTGAACTGCAGGAGGCCCCTGTCAGAGCCTCTCTCCAGCATGACCAGGTCCCTGGGGATGACGGCACGGCCCCCCTGGCCTAAGCGCCACTCCTCCCAGTCTGGTGTCATTGGCCAGCTTGCTGAGGGTGCCCTCTGCCCTGTCCCCCAGACCATTAATTAAGGAAGATGTTAACAAGATCGGACCCAGTATTGACCCCTGGGAGACGCTGCTAGTTACCGGCCTCGCAATAGACTTGGCGCCCCTGAGCAGCACCCTCTGGGCCCAGCCGTTCAGCTTCTTTCAGGCCCCCTTGCTGTCGGCTCATCCAGCCCCTTTCTGTTCAAGTGCCTTGAACTCCACCTTGAAAACCAAGAGATGGCAGCATGGACATGTGCAAGCACACTGCTTTCAAAATCCCGTCACATAAACCTCCCACACTGGCTATTGCCACCAATTGTCCCAAAACCTCCAGAGAAGAAAACACCCCATGAATTACGTATGCAAGGCCAACAAGTGTTTTTAATTTGGGCTTTGGCAAGGCGATCCCAACAGCTGAGCAGGGATTAAAGCTCTTCCTCGAGGGACCCGTGGGCAGGCGGGCCAGGCGGCAGAGCTGTCCGAGTCTCTGGAAGGTCTCTCCGAGCTCTTCGTGGCCAGAGGCAGCACTGGGAGGAGGGGCAGGCTGGGCCGCTGGTGCCCTTTGTGCAGCTTGGTCCCTGCTGGCGGCAGTTCTGGTGCTTCCTGACTTCCTCCTCCTCCTTTTTCTTCTCCCGCTCCTCTTCTCTGGCACAGCAGAAGAAAGATGCTGTGCTCCTTCTTCCCCCAGGATCACAGTGTGCCCCCATCACCACAGCAGTGCCCTGAGTGTGTGTCTGACACGCATCTCCAGGGCGCTGAAACCCTCCTCCTCCCTGCTGAGGGCTCATCCTGCGTGGTGTCCACAAACCGGCTGCGGAGCGCATAGCCCCGTCTCAGGGATCCGCTCCGCTCTCTCTTCCTCAGCACGGTCTTCTGCTGAGCAGCCCTGGGTGCGGGAGCCAACTGGGATCTGGCGCTGGAGGGCCTGGGAGCTGTGGCATCCCTGGGCGTGCGGTCGCGGCTCGGAGGACTAGGTCTCCTCCTCCTCCTCCTCCCTGCTGAGGGCTCATAGTTCGTGGTGTCTGCGAACCAGCTTTGGAGTTCATCGCCCCGCAGTGGAGATCTGCTCCGCTCCCTCTGCATGGGAACGGATTGCTCCCAAGCAGCCTTGGGTGTGGGAGCCTGCCTGGAGCTGGCACTGGAGTGCCCTGAAGCTGCGCCAACCGCTGGGGCCTGGTAACAACGTGGAGGACTTGTTCTCCTCCTCCTGGCAGCTGAGCAGTCATAGTCCGTGGTGTCCACAGGCCAGCTGCGGAGATCATTGCCCCACTGTGGGGATCTGCTCCGGGCCCTCTCCCTGGCACCGTTCCTCTCGCAGCGGGAGGAAGGGCCGAGTCCGTGCTTCTCTTTCTTGCTGTCTTCTTGCACGGGGTGCAGCACAGGCTGAAGTGGTTGACAGCAGACTTGGCACACAGCTTTTCTTCTGGACACCAGCCTTCTACAGCCGCAGAAGAAGCGATTCAAGCAGAAGCCCACGAAGGAGACAATGCTGAGCCTGCCTGGCCAGGTGGGGCACGGCCAGCCTGCAGAGGCCTCCCGTGCACCTGCCGCGGTGAGCTGGCTGGTGCTGGCTGTTGCGGAGGAGCTGCTGTGCTCTGGAGAGTCCTCCGTGCCCACCGCCACGTCCTGCAAAGAGAGCTGTGAAAAGGTCCTGCCCTTTCCTCCTGACAAGACCAGAACAGTGGGGAACCCCCGGAAGCTGTGGGAGGGGACAGCTAAGGGCCTCCCAAAGGCTCTCCTGGCGGGCTGCAAAGGCAGAAGGGCCAAAGGCGGACAACTAGGATGGGTCTAGGTGGGAGGCTTTGGGAGGGAGCAGCCTTGTGGCTGTGAAGATCGCTGCAGCGTGGGAGGGAACAGAGCGCAATGCCAAGATGCCAGAAAGAAATCCCCTGTCCATCTGGTGCCCTGACCCACCTCCCCAGAGTTACCTTAGTCAAACGGGGCGGATCCCGTGGTCTCACAGGACCCACCTGCTTGCTGCCAGCCGCCCGCTGCTTGAAGAAGGAAGGGGCATATGATGGCACCTGTGCGGAAGAAGCCCTTTCTCCACTTTTCAAATCAGAGCGCCTGGAGAGAAAAAGAGTGATTTCCGTTTAGGGCTGCTCCTCAGCCTCCTCTAGGGTTCAGGCATTTTCTTGGAGCGGACTCTACGACAGAGGGAAGACGTAACCAAGACTACCAATGGGAAACTGGATTGGGCTCTTCCCAACACGTCTGCCCCTGTCGGAGCAAGAGCTCGTCTTTATACCCCCTACGGCCTCCATTTCATCGAATCATAGATTGACAGAATGCTTTGGGTTGGAAGGGACCTTCAAAACCGTCTGGTTCCAAGTCCTCTGCCATGGGCAGGGACACCTTCCACTAGATCTGGTTGCTCAACGCCCCATCCAGCCCGGCCTTGAACACTTCCAGGGATGGGGCATCCACAACTTCTCTGGGCAACCTCTTCCAGGGTCTCACCACGCCCACCATTAAGAATTTCTTCCCCGTATCTAATAGAAATCAAGGTCGTTCAGTTTAAACCCATTACCCCTCGTCTTATTACTACACTCCCTGAGATAAAGTCCCTCCCCATCTTTCCTGTAGGCCCCCTTAAAGTCCTCCTGTCTACATTAGCCAGCCTCTGACAGCAGACAAGTAGCACTTCCCACCAGGGCAGCAGCCCAAAGCCCAGCAAGGAAAGAAAAGGACTGACGCGGAGTAGTTCCGTTTGACAGCATTGAATGATGCAGGCAGTAATTGTCTCCTGTGACAGAAACGCTCAGGAGGATGAGAAGAAAAACAGCAAATCCAGGAAAAGGAAGCATATTCTGCAAATGATTTGAGTACTGGTTGTTACCTGACATAAAACAGTAAATAGGCTTGCTGCCTGAGAACTCTCTCGATGCCACATGGATCCACACGCATATCGTCCATCTCATACCACAGTCCATTGCTGGCCTGTAAAAAAAGACAACGATATCTGGAGATGAACTGCATGGTTTCTCCACAAAAACACAGGCAGATAACTACAGAACCAAGGGTACGCCCAAGCCAATCCAATCCAGCCGGTCAGGAGACCTTCTAGCCCAAAACCTCGGCTGCCAGTAACACTGCCGTGTTTCCCTTGTTAGGAAGGGAGTTGCTCTTTACCTTTGCGTAGCAGAAATAGTGTCCTGAACCACAGCTGACACCGCTATGCACCACCACGGCGTATAAGGAGTAGAGCAGCGGTTCTCCAGCTGCCTCAGACATGTACGGGCGAAGATCCAAGTACTCGGGATACTTCACAAGCTACGGAGAGACCAAGAGGGCTCAGAAACGATCCCCCGATACGACATGCCTCAGCCTTCCAGGACTAAAGGCCAGCGGGGTCTAAATACACCGTTGGTGCTCACCAACACTTGGGTTTTCCCTAAAGCAACAGGTAATGGTTTGGGTGGCAGGAAACTGTTCTCGGCCAAAGCAGCTCTGCCGCAGCAGACTACGTGCTCGTCCTCCCACGGGAACTCTCCTCTCCCCTCCCCAGAAGGGAACACAAAACACTCAGCATGAACAGCTTGGGAGAGAGCGTACTGCTTGGGGAAATCTCCTGCTCCAGGAAGAGAAAGTTGCACTCCAGTTGCGTACACACCTTGTTGATCTTCTCGCCGATGAAATGGTCAAACCGTTTGAGACACAGCGTGAGAACCTTGGGCGGGCGATGGACTGTAAACCTCTTGGAGGCGGCAACCCTCTTGTCACACCTGGAAAGCAAGCCCAGAGCCAAGTGCTGAAATGCACCCTTAAGTGCACCCTTGTTCCCCCAGAAGGCCAGCCAAGCTTTCACGTCTCACACATCCTTACGCTATTGTAAGGCTATTCAGTGCCACAAGGCCCGACGGAAAAACACCTGTGTCTCGTTATTGTGCACCTACGCTACGTGAAACGATGACTGATACTCAAGGGCATGCAGCACCTTCAGGCAGGGTCTGGTATTCACACGTCATTAGCAATCATCTTACTTGCTACATTTAAAGCAGTTTTCGCCATCCAGCTGCTCGGGTTTCACAAAGTCCTTGAGAGCTGCGCTGACAGAGGAGGCTGCCTGGAGGAGTGAGAAAGGAGAGCGCTGAGCTGCGGGAAACGCCCTCGCCCAAACACGCACTAGGAGTCAACAAGACGACCCAGGTAGCCGACGCTGAGGAGACCCACCGTGAACCCGCAAGCAGTGCCCAGGAGGAGGCAGCAAGAGGGCGTTATGCTGACCGTTTCCCTCTTTTCCAAGGGATTCCCGGGGCTATCAGGAGCTTCCTCGCTGTGCCTCGGGACATCCTGGAGCACAATTACAAACCCCCCTTACTTTTATATCCAAAGGAACATCCAGGAAGGCCTCGTAGGAGTCGGAAACCGCTTTGCAGCTCAAGCATGTGACTGGAAGGCAAATCAAAATGCTCAGCGATGGGGGAAGTCGACTGTGCCGCTTTACGCTCGTCATACCTACTCCGCCAGTCACACGGGCAGCTGTTTATCACAGGCAGGCAGAGGGGCACAGACAAGTCCAAGGAGAGCAAAAAGTACCTCTGGATCTCAGAAAGCCCGCAAATATTTGATGGATGATGGTAGTTGATTGAGAATAGATGTCCAAGCTGGAAAGAAATGGTGAGGCAGAGAGTTATGTCCTCCAAGAGGTGTACTTTGTCTGAAAACTCTGGGCATGGGTTTTCCCTTGACGAGAGCACATCAAGGAGTCCAAAGGGCTTGGGAACATTGAAAAGGGAATTTGCTTGTGCTTACTCGCTGCTACCACTCAGACAAGCTCTCTGCATGGCATCGACAGTATAGCGTAAGAACTCGTGGGCATCCTCCTGCATGCCAAGCTCAAAATGTTCTCCTATTACTAAGAAAGAAGAAGTCAGTAGTTCTGTCCTACAAGAACAGAAGAAAACCTGCACAAGCACCTGAAATGACTTACGTGGGAGGACACTGATGACAGCCAAAGGCTTGATGGCACTGCCTGAGGAACGCAGGACCTTGTTAACGTGTGCTTCCATTATGCACATCATGCAGAAGCCTCGCTCACGACCTGAAGAGAGAGGGAGGGAGGGCGGGAGGGAGGGAAGCTTCTCAGGTTAGCAAAATACCCATAGCGATGGGAAACCTAATGGAGATCTTGAAGTTCTTAGAACAGTCTCCACTGCTCTTCTCCCAAGGTGCCAATGTCGCAACAAGCCCGGGGCATTTTGGTGCCTAGAAAACTTTCTTTGGAGGGACGCTTAACTGAGCAGAGTTTTCCGTGCAATAAGCCAGAAAGTGGGAAGTGCCCAGCAGACTTAGAAGGAGATGTTCGTAAAAGTACTCACACGCCTGGCTGTGCTCCCCAGAGAGCAGGTAGTTGGCCAGAGGGGGTGTGTACGTCAAGCACTGCAGGACGGAGTTGAGGAAGCACGTATTGTCCAGGTTGTGGAGTCCCGCTCCAGCTCTCTGTCGTTGCCGCCACTCCATGCAAACCATCTCCGGAGGAAAGAGGATCCTTTGTGGCGAAGGCATTCCCTCGGCAGTGACTGCAGGGAAATGACATATGAAAAGAGATGACACGATTTTGTTGCGCGAAAGCATGTTTGAAAAGGCAAGTTCTGTACAGGAGCACCCAGGAGACAAGCAGCTCTAACCTCCAAGAGAGCAACATTGGGGGAAGCCTTACAGTGCCATTGAAATTGTCTGGTCAAGATAGAATTTTGGAAAACAGTCTCCTCCCCTGCTTACTTTGCGCACAGTCCAAAAACCCACACTGATTTCTGTGCCTTGGGCTACCTTCCTTTCCCTCTAGAGTCTAGAACTGGATTATCAGGTCAAGTCATAGAATCATAGAATCGTAGAATCATAGAATGGTTTGGGTCGGAAGGGACCTCAAAGGTCACCTAGTTCCAACCCCCCTGCCATGGGCAGGGACACCCTCCACTAGACCAGGTTGTCCCAAAGCCTCATCCAACCTGGCCTTAAACACTTCCAGGGACGCGGCCTCCACAAGCTCTCTGGGCAACCTCTGCCACTGCCTCACCACCCTCACACGGAAGGATTTCTTCCTAACGTCTAATCTCAATCGACCCTCTTTTAGTTTCACCCCATTCCCCCTTGTCCTGCCACTACGCTCCCTGATAAACAGTCCCTCTCCAGCTTTCCTGGAGGCCCCTTCAGGTACTGGAAGGCCGCAGTTAGGAAGTCTTCCCTCTTCCTGATTGTAATGGAGGAAGACAAGCAAGTCTCTTTCACAGAAGGTAACCCTACCGATGTCAGGGCGTTCTATGAGCAATGCCATCTTTCAAAGTCTTGTACTAGTGGCGGAGGAGTGATAAAACGCATTTTCCTGTGTCTAGTCAAAATGCCTGGATAAGTCTGGCTGCTCCCAGGAAACGCCCCCGAAGTCACCCTCGGATGTCAGCACGTCAACATGCAGGGATGGAGCAGCAGCCACGTCCGTTACCCTTGGGGATTCACAAAGTCCAAGCCTGCTGGTGAAGCCGTTACTCACAGGAGTCGTTCCCCATTGCGGCCATCGCTCCTCTCAGGAACAGAGGCGAAAGCTTGGGATGACAGAGGCTGTCAGGACGTGCTCCAGAAAGAGCAGATCAGCGCCAATCCCGTCACCTGATAGGAAAGAAAGAACCGTAGCTCCACAAAATGATTCCAAAACCTGGCAAACGCAACCCACAGATCAGCGTCTGCCATCAAAGGTGCTTCAGTGGTACTTGTAACTCCTAGAGAGCAGCAGGCCGATGGCCCCACTGTCCCTGTCGCAGGACTCCAACTGACAGCAATTGCCACGGCCCCCTTGAAAGCCCCATTGCGTGCCACCTTCTCTGAGGAGGACCTGCTGCTGACCTGTGGCTACTGTTAGCAGCAGAGCCCTCTGGCTCTGCAGCCCACACTTTCCCGCCGTGTATGCAGGAGCTACCTATCGGCTTTAACAGAAGGTATGGAGCAGACTATACTTTGATCCCGTATCTACCTACTCTATGATCTGTCCTGAAAGTCCAATCACAGTTACCTTTGAAAGAGGATGGAAGTTGAGGAGAAGTGGGCAGTAATGGAGAAATGGTTGAAAAGAGTCGGCGTGCACGTAGCGAGGGAAGGAGCCGAGTTATCCCAAAGGGCAGCTCAGCCCAACTGGCTTTCACTGGCCCGCTTTTCAGCTTATAAAGCCCCAGTCCGGTGAGGTCACAATCGCCGGGCGGTTGCCGCATCACTGCCCCTTTGTGACACGGGGTCCGCACGGGGACGTGTCCCCTCAAGGCCACACAGCTGCCAGGGCCCGGGCACCTCCCACAGCCATCAGCCGCTGGGCTTCCCCACCGCTGCTGGCCAAGGGCTCTTTGTCCGCCGGCAGAGCTCCCACCTTTTCCCCGAGCTACACCAGCCAGATGAATAAAAACCTGCCCAGGGCTGCAAGCGTGCCTGCTCACTGCTTTGGCTGGAACGCTCTGTATGCTGAGGGTTCTGTGCCACTCTTCCCAGGTACAGGACCCTGTCCGTGAGACTCGTGGAGCAAAGCACCTGGTCTCTTAGAGGTTCATTTCCAATGAATTTGACCTGCCCCCCGAGATACAGCCCTATGCGGACTCTGAACTAGCGCTACCAAAGAAACTCCTTCAGCAACGGTGCTGGGTTGACCTTGTCTGGCTGCCACGTCCCCACCCAGCTGCTCTCTCGCCTTGGGCCTCCAAAAACCATTTGTGGGTGGCTTTTTTGCATCTTCACATTTTCTGCTCCCTCCAGGGTCTCTTAGCTTTCTATTTGCCGCAGCTTTGCCAGATTGCCCCTCGGGGTGGCTGGACTGGCAGTTTTGCTCCTGCCCCGCTTGGCTGCCCCAGTTTTGGGCTGGTTGTTATTGCTGCCCCACGTCAGCTGGTCGGTTTGGCCCCTGCCCTGCTCAGGGATCCAGAACTGGGACAGGGCAGGTCTGTGCTGGGAGGGGTTAAAGGGATCTAGTTTGTAACGGGACAGTGGCAAATCCGTGCTGGGGGAGTTAAGGGGATCCCGTTTATCCTGGAAGGGGGCCCAGTATGTAGTTGGAGGGGGTCATAGAATCAGAGAATCAGAGAATGGTTTGGCTTGGAAGGGACCTCAAACATCATCTAGTTCCATCTGCACGGGGAGCGATGAAAGCCACGAGGCCCCCCCCAAGGGACAGCACGGAGTCAGCGGGACAGCAGACAGCCATGGCAGTATGTCAGCTCTGCAGCTTCTTCCCAGACCTGGGGCCTCCTGGGGGCTGCCCCGGGGTGCTGCAGCAGCGTGCGGCCTGGTGCTGCCAGGAGCTGGTGGGCCCTGCTGGGCCCTGACGCCGGCAGTGCTGGCAGTCAACAGCGCTGTGTTGCGTGTCCCATTGATCATATCGCAGCCCCGGGCAGCGGGGAGCTGTAGCTTAAAGCGCAGGAGGCCAGGGGATGGGGCAAGTGAGGGTCCCTGGGCCGGGCACAGGGCCGGAGCCCCAGGCCAGCGGTTTAAGATCTCCGTGCTGCGGGGTTTCAGTGGACCGGCTACATTAAACCTCTCCCCTCCCGCTGCACGAAGGACCTTTGCCCCCTGGCATCCCCCGGGTTCTAGGTCACTCGGTGGGCATCCCGTCAGATGTTCTCCGCTTGCTGCTGCCCGCTTGCTGCCTGCTGCGGCCTGCTGCCGCACCGTCCCTGTCTGGCTTTCCCTCCCAGAGGGTTTTCCTGTAGTTTGCCACCTGGCACACCACCCCTTTCTTCTCCTTCTGCTTTGGTGGCATGTTGTCCCGCGGGGAGGTCTCGTTCATCTTGGGGTTGCTGGCTGGCGTGGGGCACTTGGCCGGCTTGCCACCCGCCTTGGCCAATCTGGGCAGCACCTGCCAGGAGATGAGGCCTGGCGGCAGCGGCAAGCGGGTCAGAATGACCCGGGGCTGCCTCCGCAGAGCCTCCTGCACCAGTGGGGCCACGCAAGGTTGAATAAGGGAAACTAATTAGCATAGAAGAATTTTAGAACAGAATGTATAACTTGGCAACACTTGAGTCAGGCCCCACAAACTCAGGCTTCCCCTGTCTCATGCTCCAGTATGAAAGAAAACAATTAGTAAAATAGCCGGAATGTAGAAACAGGATAAGAGAAGCCGTAAATTAGGGAACAGTCCTTGGGTATGAACTAGAAAAGACACAAAGTTTGAGGCACCCTGATAAAGGGGGCCCAATAGGCCAAGAAGCCTGGGACCATCTGGGCAGGACGGATAACAAGGTTGCTGAGCTTGCAAAACGGAGATCATGAAGAAGAGGTTGCCCAGCTGTGTACACTGAAGAAGAGGAGAAAGAGGAAGATTTGAGGAGGACGACCCCTGACGACCACCTGAGAAAGAAACTGCGCAGGTGTATCAGGACATTAGCATATATTCAGGAGTTCCCAGAATAATAATGAATATGTATTAAATTTATCGGAAACCTAATGAATATGTAAACTCTTTTGCAATATAAATCACGTACAATTTGTTTCTCGTCGAGACGTACATTCGTGGAAATATCCCGGTGCGACTCCCAGCGCTGCAATAAAGGATACCTGCTTAACAGTCACATTGGCTCTCTCGAGCATCCCTTTTGCAGCCCATGAGATGCTCTGTGTGGCAAGGGAAGGTGCCCCTTGGACCACTGTCTGAGGCTCTGCAGGGCTTGGGGGACACAGCCCAGGCCAGAGAGACACTCACGGCACGGCGGCTGCTCAGCTCCTCCTCCAGGAGTTTGAGGGAGGGCAGTCGCGTCACCCGGGCTCTCTTTGCTCCTTCAGGTTGCCTGTGCACTGGGAAACGACAGAGAAAGAGTGAGCCCCAAGCCAGCTCTTCTCTCTCCAGCAAAAGGGATCCCAAACACCCCTGGGTACCGCCCCGGAGCCAAACAGAGGGCAGAGCTGCCTGCAGAGCTCCTGCCTGCCAGGCACACAGCCCTGCTTCCCGCCTGACTCTCCCTGCTGCAGAGGAAGAAGTCTTTCTGTCCCTGCTCATCCCTTACGTGCCTGAGAGCTGCCCGCAGGGGACCTGTGTTCCCCCGTACGGCTGCACCTGGAGAATCCCCCCGGCTTACCCCAGCAGTGTGCCCACTCACAGCTCCTTTGCCACCCATGAGGTGCAGAAAGAGAGGAGAAACAGCGTCAGGGAGGAAAACCCGGCCTCCCTCCCTCCTTGCCGGCGTGCTGCCCGCTCCCTGCCCAGGCTCTGCACGGTGGGCAGAGGCCTCTCACAGGATGGCATGGGCACGGTTGAGAACCTCTCCTGCCCCTTGCCAGCCGTGACTGCAGCTGCCAGAC
Organism: Grus americana; assembly: GCF_028858705.1. Lineage (NCBI taxonomy): Eukaryota > Metazoa > Chordata > Aves > Gruiformes > Gruidae > Grus > Grus americana. The sequence continues at coordinate 56,189 of NW_026561531.1, forward strand.
GCCAGAGAGGACAAGGGCCAGCACTGTGCCGCACCGCCCAGCCCTACTGTGGGACGTGGCACCACCACTCACCAAAATGTGGCAAGGCAGGAGCTGGTGGGCCAGACAAGGATGAGGGACTCGCTGCCCTCGCTGCTGACATTCTCCTCTTCTTCTTCCTCCCTTGCCGCCTCCTTCCCGCCACTCAGCACCCACAGCTGGTCCAGGGCCAGGCAGAGCCCTGTCTCCCACCTGCTGTTAGGACGCACACTGGTGCATCCAGCACCGAGGTCCCAGGGCCTGGGGCTGGTGCCAGCGTGTCCCTGCCCTGGTCCCACGGTGGCGGATGGGGGAAAGGCAGCTGGGGTCCCAGGGTCTTACTGCAACTTGGCGATCACTGATTCCCCCGGAAGGAGTAGAAGGCACCTCTCGCTCCTCTTGCGGCCATGGATCAGCTGCACGTCTGCACTCAGCACCGGCTCGGCATTGGTGAGAGCCTCCCTGCAGAGCAGAGAGCGGCAGGCATGAGCGATGCCGCTGCCGCAGGACCTGGCTGTGCCCCAGCGTCCCAGAGCTGCGGGGGGAGCCCACCTGGAGACACAGCAGCAGTTGGCCTGGCCCATCCTGCCCGGGCCAGGAGGACCGTCACGGTGCGCAGCGCAGCCTGACACCAAGGATGCGGGACAGCCGGCATGAGTGAGGCTAGGAAGTGGGGTGCTGGTGCCGAGGCAGCGCTGATCAGCTGGGCCCTGCCTCCTCCCAGCGCCACTCTGTGCCAGCACAGCTCCCTCCTGCCGGCACTGGGGGCTGTTGGCTCCAAGGGACCAACGTCCCAACCCCAAAGGAAACTGGGGGCGGAGCTGGGGGCAGTACTGGGGTGGGGGTTCTCTCCAGTATGGCCATGTCTGTCTTGCACTGGGGAGCCCAGAGCCGGATGCAGCCGAGGGGAAGGATCACCTCCCTCCACCTGGCCTCTCCCTTCCTCTCTCCCTTTTCCCTCTCACCCTTTCCCCTCCGTCCCTCGGTCCTGCTCCCTGGCCCATGTCTCTCTCACTCCTCTTCTCTCTCTCTGCGCCCCCGTCCCACTCCCTCACCCTGCCTGTGTCGGCCCGTCCCTCTGGCCTCCTCCCTGCCCTTCTTCTTCTCCCTCCGTCCCTCTGGCCTGCTGCCTAGCACTAGTTTTCTTCCCGCACCGCGCTCTGCCCTTCCCCTCCAGCTCTTTCCCGCTCTCTCCCTCTGCCGCCTCCTCACCACCATTTTTCCTTCCTCCACTCCCTGTCCCTTGTTCCCACCGTCCCTCTGTAACCGTGGGATAGGGGCTGTGAAACAGAAACTATAGAATCAGGTTGAGATAATTAGTTTGTAACCAAGGTAATAGGTAATGAAGCTAACTGACCATGGCAAGGTACAATGCTGCTGTGTTCCTTGTACAGTCCCTACCCAACCGGACAATAGGCCCGGGAATATTAATCTTATGAAGTAAGTTGTTAAGGACAGGTGTACCCACAACGAGGATACTGCGCATGCCTGCAAGAAGAGGCTCACCCAGCGGACACGGGTGCAAGACCACTGACGACCACCAGAGACCCTTGAGGACCACCGACTCAAATCACTGAGCATGCGTGACGGGGAGGAGGATATGGAAGTGGGTTCCAAGAAATGATTATCATAGGACTGCCCTTTCTGAGAAAAACAATGACTATGTATGTTTTGATCCTACATAACCTGTGTGTTGGTGATCACCTGGCATGCACATTGGGTGGAGCTATCCCCCATGCATCCAGCGCTGCAATAAAGAATGCCTGCCTTTTAACACTGCATTGGTGTTACGAGGTTTATTCCCGGATTTCGGTGACACCTCTGTCCAGCTCTGGGCCTGCGGGGTCCGGGCCGAGCCGGGGGACGGTGTCCCTGCAGGGTCAGACCGCAAGCAGGAGCACCCCACGGCATGCTGGGAGCTGTAGTTCTGGGGCACAGGGCTGCCTGGTGGCCATGTTCTTCCCCAGGCATGCTGGGAGCTGTAGTCCTGGGGCATAGGGCTGCCCGGCGGCCGTGTTGGTCTGGCCAGGCTCAGTCTCTGCTCCACCTGTGGCCCGGCTGAGCTGAGGGCTGGGGCTGCCCGTGGGGCCAGCCAGGCCCTTAGGCAGGTGTGGGGGTGTCTCCTGACAATGTGATGTAAGCCACAACACTTCATTTCACCTCTGAGCGTGTAATTTTGTGGCTGTTCTGGAATGTCTTACAGTGAAATGAGACTTTTAAATGTGTGGTGGGTTGACCCTGGCTGGAGGCCAGGTGCCCACCACAGCCGCTCTATCACTCCCCTCATTCACCAAACAGGGGAGAAAAGGCATAACGAAATGCTTGCAGGTCGAGATAAGGACAGGGAGAGATCACTCACTAATTGTTGTCACGAGCAAAACAGACCAAACTTAGAGAGGGAATTCATCTGATTTATTCCTAGGCAAAACAGAGTAGAGGAATGAGAAAATAAAATCGACTCTTAAAACACTTCCCCCCACCCCTCCCATCTTCCCGGGCTCAACTTCACTCCCGGCTTCAACCTTCCCCCCCCTGAGCGGCACAGGGGGACGGGGAATGGGGGTTACGGTCAGTTCATCTCACAGTGTTTCTGCCGCTTCTTCATCCTCAGGGGGAGGACTCCTCTCATCGTTCCCCTGCTCCAGCATGGAGTCCCTCTCACGGGGTGCAGACCTTCAGGAGCAAACTGCTCCAGCGTGGGGTCCCCCACAGGGTCACGAGTCCTGCCAGCAAACCTGCCCTGGCGTGGGCTCCCCTCTTCACGGGTCCACCGGTCTGGCCAGGAACTCGCTCCAGCGTGGGCTTCCCACGGGCCGCAGCCTCCTTCAGGTGCCTCCACCTGCTCGGGCGTGGGGTCCTCCACGGGCTGCAGGTGGAATCTCTACACCCCCTCATCCTTCCTCCATGGGCTGCAGGGGGACAGCCTGCCTCACCATGGTCTTCACCACGGGCTGCAGGGGGATCTCTGCTCCAGCGCCTGGAGCACCTCCTCCCCCTCCATCTTCACTGACCTAGGTGTCTGCAGAGTTTCTTACATCTTCTCCCTCCTCTCTCTGGCTGCAAAAGCTCTCTCCCTCTAAGTGTTTTCCTTCTTAACTATGTTATCACAGAGGCGCTGATTGGCTTGGCCTTGGCCAGCGGCGGGCCTGTCTTGGAGCCGGCTGGCATTGGCTCTATCAGACACAGGGGGAACTTCTAGCAGCTTCTCACAGACGCAACCCCTGTAGCCCTCCCGCTACCGAAACCTTGCCACGCAAACCCAACACAGTCTTCCAAATGGATTTTTGGTTTATTTTGACACCACCAAGCCTTGACTGGTTTGGGATGCCTTGATCAATTTTCCTCTAAATTACAACATACAACAAAAGAGGGAAAAAATGACAGGGTCACAAAAGCCTTTGGTGTCACTAAAAACATATCCTCCTACACCCGGGCAACGAGAGAGAACAGTTTTGCCCATTTTACTGGTTACGTCAGCCCTTGAAGAGCTGAGTGCTGCACTGGTTCCTCTCTGCTTTGTGCCGTAGGGAATCAGAAGAGCAGGCAGGAAAGCCAAGGGACCACAAAGGCACCTGGCTGGGATGAGAGGAGGAACCTGCAGTCGAATTCACAATGGAGCATGGGCTTGTTGTTACAGAGGTGGAAAATCAGCCATGCATCCTCTCTGCTACAGCCCACCTTCACGGTAGGAGCGTGCCCTGAGAGGACCGAAGGAAAGGGGCACAAATTAAAGCACATGATATTCCCACTGCACATGAGAAAACAAGTTTTTACTGTTGGGGGACAAATGCTGGCAGAGGTTGCGCAGGGAGGTTGTGAAGTCTCTGTCCTTGGAGAAATTCATAACCCAAGAGAACACGGTCCTGGGCAACCTGCTCTAGGTGACCGTGCTCGAGCAGGTGGGTTGGACCAGACAACCTCCACAGGTCCCTCCCAACCTCAGCCATTCCCTGTGATTCTGTGCTTTGGTTGGACTCCTAAAGCCTCTGAACTCAGCCCTGGTGCCCGCTGGAAAGGATTCTGGGACAAGGGATGCTCCCAAACTCCTCCAGTGCAATTCATCACCAAATAACCTCTACCTCGTCCAGAATATGGTAGGGCAGACACAGTCAGAAGACAGAAAAGATCCTTTTATTGTGGAGATCCAGTGCAGGAGCCCGGCAGTCACAGTGGTTCAGCCGGGAACAGGATGTCGGCACCTACAACGACAGAGCCAGCAAGCGCTGATAAATCCACAAGGGCAGGAATGGGCAGGACCTGGTTCCCCTTTCTTTGGGGAACGCAGTTGACAAGGAATTGTTTATAGCCCAGAAGAGAGAGCTACTGCTGGCACTGACTAGGGCATGGCTCTGGCACCTTATCCCCATGGGCAATGCCCTTAGAGAGCTGTGAGTGCACAGAGATACACCGTGGCCCTGTGCCATGCAGCAGGGCTCGATGGGGAGCCCCCGGGCAGCTGCCAGGGAGTTCTTTCCAAACCTTGTGCAGCACCCTCCCTCTCCAGCCCTTGCCAGCCAGTTTGACGGACTTTGAGCAGCCTTCAGAGTTGGGAAGGAAGGACAGCAGAGCCGGGAACACCCCGGGGCCTCTTCACCTGCGGCACCTTCCAGCCCCCGTCTTTTTCTCTCCTCCTCCTTTTCTTTTCTTGGAGGCACTCCCTCTCCTCCGCCCAGGCCTCTTTGCTCTTTCTTTTTCTTTTTTTTGGTTTGCCTGTTCCTGGGGAGAGCCTGCAAACCTTTCCATCCCGCAATGGGATTAGATAGATAAAGGCAGCCTCACCTGGAATCAGGTCTTGGTTTAACCGGAGGTGAACTCTTTTTACCTTCTTTCCTCTGAAAGTCTCTTTACTTCTTCTGCCCATAGCAGGGAGTCTACTCTGGTCTCTGGGCTGGTTGGAGGCAAAGCAACGGGGGCCTAAACCAGAAATGTCGGCGTTAGCAGGTGGCAAAGGACACCCCGGTGCAGTAAGTGACGCTTTGGCAAAGTGCTACCTTAGCTCTACAGAGAAGAGCCCTGCGGCTGGTTTGCATTAGCCCTGCCTTCCAAGGGCCTCCCTTTGGAATACCACATTCACACAGGTGTGTGACACTCGGTTCATTTGTGGGGCCATTCAGCAGGGAGCCTGCGGTCCTGCTCCGGGCAAGAAAAGGCTTGCCCGCTTCATTCTGCCGGGGTTTCCTCTGCCCTCCCGAGACAGAGCTCTGCAGATACCCCTTTGGTGTAAGGCCACCTTCTGCGGTGGGAGGCTTTGCCTTCTCTAGGCGTTTTGTAGGTATTTCCTTGGATTAAGCACATGCCTGAGGCATTTGAGAAACAACCTTTTTGGGTTTACTTACAATGTATCAGTCTGAGGGGAGAAAAACCAAACCCAACCCCCAGATAAAGCCCCAAGAGGTGGAATGCCAGGAAGAGGCACACCAGCTCCTGGGACTCATCAGAACCACCCTCCTAGACGAGGCACGTTGTCCCGGTGTTTGTGGAGCTGTCATACCTCTGCTGTTTCCGACCCCACCACCGTGTCTGCCCCTGCTGCTTTCTGGAGGACGAGCAGGCAAGGTGGTGCGTCCAGAAAGGCTTTTGCCTGGTGCTCAGGTAGTGCAAATGTTGTCCCTTGAAGTCAGCTTCCTTAGCCCAGTGTGTAAGCAGCCAATCGTACGCACCGAGACGAGATATTGTTTCTTCCATGTTTGCGCAAAGATGGGTGCTAGGCAGTTTCCCCCAAAGCTAGCACACCAGTGGCAGTTCCATTGGAGATCTGTACAGCCCCGGGTGTTCTGCCTCCTAGTCACAGCTTCTAAACTACAGCTGGGGAACTCTTTGCTCGCTTCTGTTTCAAGACACAGGACCTTCTACATTCACTACGCATGTCCAGTGAGTCAGGGTCTTTATCTGGGGAGGGGGTGGTGTTAGCACTGGAGGTGTGGTTTTCATATTCTAAGGGGACAGTTCATTCTAAGGACACCAGTTAGAGGAATTTCACTGGCTTTTGACTTTCAAGGATGTACATCTCCTTGTTAACAAGCGTTCCTCTGGTCGAGATCCCTTTGCTACATCTTTTCTAAGTATACCTCATTCTAATGCAATACCTTCGAAGGTTCCAAGGACGGTCCTCCTCTTCTCCAATCCCTAGTCACCTTATTCTCAAGCAATAAGCGCTAAGGAATACACAGCTCAGAATACGCAGTCTGAATGTGAACTCCTTCTTTCCTGTTTCAGACAACACAAACACCTTTCGTGTCCCAAAGTAAGTTGCCAGGACTCTGGTTAAAGCTCTGCATAACAACGTAAAATTTTCCTTCGTGCATGATTGCCACAGTGTGGGAGTCTGTTTAGCAATTTGCTGTCGTCGTGGAGCCCGGCAGGCAGCTAAACCAACCATACAGCCGTTTGCTCACCCCCCTGCCCCAGTGGGATGCGGGAGAGCATCACAAAATAAAAAGTAAAACTCGTGGGTTGACATCAAGAGAGTTTAATGTGACAGAAAAAGAAGGTAATAAATAATAACAACAACAACGATAACAACAAAACCACCACCAACATTAATACTAATTTAATTTCATCTAAAATGTGCTCTTTTGCCCATTATACCTTGGAGGGCTGGACTCTAATCTTTTAAACATTTAAAAAAAAAATGAAACATCCGTGAATAAGTGTAGGTGGAGTGCCTGAACTGTTGAATGGCAGGCAATATCTCAATGACATCCACAAATTGCAGAAATGTTGCAATCGTGGCCTTGTAATACAAAGACGTTAACGTTTACTGGCAGCTTAAGAAACTAACAGTCACGGTAGAAGAGAATTCCTCCCTCTTCTTTCTTTCTTTCTTTCTTTCTTTCTTTCTTTCTTGTTATTTTTTTTGCATGTTAAAGTTTCTAATTTAATATCCTCAAATATTCTAAAATACTGAACTAGTATTAGCGAAAAATGAGCGCAAGGTAAGGAGCATCATGCTGCATTTCTTGCTAAATGTCTGTTTTCATTTCATTCAGACTGGAAAGGAAACCAAGCTTGTACCTGCAAAAGAATTCAAAGAGCTGTCTTTGTTGCCCAGAGGGAGCATACAAGCACTGGGGAGCAGTCTGCAGGATCAGAACTTCAGCCTGCTCCGGGTGATAAACCCTCTGGAGAGGAAAGAGAAACCCCACTTAGGTGTTTGGTTTTATGGTGATCAGACAGCTCAGTAGCAGCTCTCTGCTACAGCTGCAGCGTAAGTAGGCAAGTTGCTTAAGCACCAAATTAAACTTTCACTTTCCACTTTGCTGTCATTTTTTCCCTTCCTCTTAATTTTGATATTTAAATGAACAGTTTAAGTATTTGCTTACTTGGGGGAAAACCAGTGCTATCCTTGTCCTCTTCTGATAAGCTACTAAGTTGAAGGGCAGAAAGCTGAGCCCACCAAGAAGGTATTTAGAGGAGGGGGAAGTAGTTCAGAGCCATCGGTTGGATGTTCTTCATCTGGCCAAAAGTGAGGAGGGGGCAGAAGACCTACAGGTAGCTGAAGGGAAGCAGAAGAGAGCTGCTGGGAGCCAGCGGTGTGATGTGGAGGTAGCAAAGTGGTACACTGCAGTGTGTCAGGCAAAGTATTTTCTGGGAGCGTAGAGGAGGGTGAATGCCATTGAAGAGAGCACAGCTCATCTGACGTCATTGCCCTGCTGGTCCTTCCCATACAAGAAAGATGAACTCCCCTGGGAATGACGGCAGAGGAGAGCTGCAGGGATTGCTGGGACATGGGAGATGGAGATACACAATGACATCGGGAGTCCTTGATTTGCTTGGGCTAGAAGAGCAAGTGGAAGAAGAGCGGGGTGACTGCTGTGAATGCAGAAGCAGGAAACAGCATGAAGGGAGAAGAGTTACTAAGCTTGAAAAAAAGTGTATCGCCTGGCCCTGAGTAAATTGAAGCAGAAAACTGGAAGAAAACTCTTAATGCTGGGAAGATCTGGGTTCTGCAACAGCCTTCCAATGGGAATAAAGAAAGTAGAAAGCAACCAGCCAACCCCTTATTGCTTCGTAAGGCGTTCAGTAAGTTTATGGTGAGCCTGGAGATCTCTTCCAGTCTCTCCTTCCTCCAAATGAGGTGCCTCTTCAGGCATTGTCTTTCAAGATATGTCTTCCCTTTTTACATTTTCCTTGCTCTGCTGTCCTCTTGTTTGAAGGCCTGACCCCTTGCCGATCAAGTATTTGGATGGCCAGAAGTACTACGCTGCCAGGATTGCTTCACTTTTGTGAATTGTGCTTAAGGACTTGCTGACCCTTCCCGTTTTCTGACTCAAGTCAATTCTGACAGTCCCTTCTTGCTACTAGATCCTACACTTCTGGTAGAGCCTTGTCTCTTTGTAGATGCTTAATGTCTTTTCTTCCCTTTCTTATTTCAAAGTAAGAGGTTTCAAAAGGAAAAGCAACCAGCCCCCTCCACACACACACTGTCCCTCAGCCCCACCACCGCTGATTGCTCCTTGGGGAAGCCACCCTTCGCCACGTACTCAGAGAAGTCAGGGAGCTCATTGAGAAGGGCAGTCAAGCAGGGGCTGTTGGGAACTCTGGGGATATTGGGGACGGTGTCCTTGCAAGCTTTCCTGGGCATGGGATGCCTGCTCACGGGCTCTGCCAGTCCACAAAGCTCTGCCTGGGTTCTGCCGTGTGGCAGAGCTGCGATGGGGTGGTGGGGGCTGACGTCGGGGACACTGTCCTTGATGAGACGCATGCCATTGTCGGAGGGCTGCAACGGCTTCTTGGTGCTGCCGGGCAGGGTGTGGACCACAGGGAGGCCCTGCACCCAATGCTGAGCCGCGTGGTGCCGGGGCTTCGCATCAACCACGGCCCATGGCCCTAGGCCCATCGGCTGGTGGGGCACCAGCGTCCCTGTCACCACCTGCTGTCCCCAGCCGTGGGCATGAAGCTCACGCCAGGCACCTCCAATGCCATTGGTATCCGTAGGGGGAACCTCTGTGTTGGGGGAAGCGAAGAGGGGTGATGGGCTGAGATATTGGCAGGCAGAGCTGGTTGGGGGCTTACCTGGAGGGCAGGAGCACCAGGACGAGCAGGAGCCTGGTGCTGTACTGCCTGTGGCAGTTGGGGAGTCTGGGGTTGGTTTGGGACAAACTGTGTTCTAGGGTGTCTGTCCCCACGGCAATCATTCCGCCAGCACTTGCTTCAGCCAGCCTTGCACTGGTTTGTTTTTTCATATCACAACAACTTCCCATCTCTGCGATTTCCCATCCTGCTGATGACTTCCTGTCCTCAACTAAACTTAATAAAAGACCCAAAGCCTCTCCATGGGACAACAGGGTAATGTGTGGGTCGCAAGTGCTAAGGTGTGCCTTGGAAACCTCTTCCTTGTTTTGCCAAATAAGGGAGAATACTCAAATGACCCTGTCACCAAAATCCGGGAATAAACCTCGTAACACCAATGCAGTGTTAAAAGGCAGGCATTCTTTATTGCAGCGCTGGATGCACGGGGGATAGCTCCACCCAACGTGCATGCCAGGTGATCACCAACACACAGGGTATGTAGCATCAAAACATACATATTCATCGTTTTTCTCAGAAAAGGCAGTCCTATGATAATCATTTCTTGGAATCCATTTCCATATTCTCCTCCCCGTCACGCATGCTCAGTGATTTGAGTCGGTGGTCCTCAAGGGTCCGCTGCGTGTCCGCTGGGTGACCTCCTTCATGCAGGCATGCGCAGTGTCCTTGTTGTGGATGCACCTGTCCATAGCAACTTACTTCATAAGATTAACATCTCCAAACCTATTGTTCAGTTTGGTAGGGACTGTACATGGGACATAGCAGCATTGTACCTTGCCATGGTCAGTGAGCTTCATTACCTATTACCTTGGTTGCAAACTAATTATCTCAACCTGATCCTATAGTTTCTGTTTCACGGCCCCTATCCCACGGTTACAGTCCTGTTGGCAAGAGTCAGCTGGAAGCAAGGGACGTGGTCTCAGCAGCCCCACAAGAACTGGATGCTGTTGTCCTTCTCTCGCACCAAGCAGCATCCCTCTCTCCTGCCCACATCTCTGCGTGTCCCTCCTGACCTGCTGAGGATCAGCACCACCCTGCACCTTCATCTCCAAGGTGGGAACAAGGAGCAGATCTTCTCTGTCCACCTAACCTTTTTCTCTTTAGCCTGGGAAGGACCCGAAACGATCCTATGTTTAGGCATGTCCACCAGCAGTGGAAGATCAGTGCTGAGCAGAGCCGCCGCAGCTGCCTTGCCGTGCCGCTCAGAGGCAACCTTCCTTCCTGCTCCCATTCCCCAGCATCTCCTTGGCCTTCGGGCAGCTTTCAAAGCTCACAGGCAGGCAACGCCGAGCCATGGGAACGCCCCGCTCCTACTAATATTTCCACAGTGAGTAAATCTCCATCCTTTTAGGGCTCTCAAATCTATTATTTTTACATTTGCAGTGGATTCCCTGGCTGGCCCTGCTATTAATGAAAACCTCCAGGAAAGCTCCTCAAATACAGCTTTGACTTTCTGCCCAGGACCTGTGGACAAGGGGAAAAAAAAAAAAAAAAAATAAGGCAACATTAATAAAGCAGGAGGTTTCTATTAAGTCTGAGGGACTGGACGCTCTGGCTTTCTTGGATGCTGAAATCCTCTAGTGCGAGCTAAATCTCATACACTTCATTTTCCCAATCTCTCCTTCAATATATTTTAAGAGAACATTGCTAGTAGCAGAGTAAATAGTGTCCTAACTGCAAACGTGGGGTCTGCAGAGTGGTGTGGGGTCAGCCTATGGGCTGTGGCATCCTCCACTGTGCTCTGCTTGTGGTCTCAGCCCTCTCTCCGTAATCAGGGGGTTGAGCTTGAAGAGGTTTTAATTAGCTGCGAATACAAATAACAAGCAATTCCTTGGAGGCTGGGGAAGGAAGTGGGTGAGCTAACGTTATGGAGATGTGCACTGAGTCACAAAATAGGCAAATCAAGGAGCTCTGTAACCAACACCACTATATTCCTCACCCCCTGGCTTTTTAACGAGTAAGATTGGGGTGTTAAATTCTGATTCGCATTATACGAGCAACCTATATTCTATAAAGTTGAGTATTAACCTTTTTAATCCTTTTTGGCCTCTATTTTCAATGGGTATTATTTTTGTCTTGCCTGATTTGTTCCAGGTCTAAGGATAATTCTTACGGGTTCCGCTCTTCTGGATCTACCTGGGACCTCATTAGCCCGTACCAAAGGTGTCACTGCATTCTTCACCTCCTCGGGAATTCCTTTGTTAGTCTTTGGTTGTTCCTGCAACATCAAAACTCTTGCCTCGATGGCTTGAGATTCAGGGATTAATAATTGAACTTCCCCATCTTTAAAGGTGATCTGCATTTCGAATTTACTCCATAGGTGCCGTCCCAAGAGTGGTATAGGACATTCATGCATATATAAAAATTGGGGAGTTACCCTTTGTTTTCCGAGCTTAAAATTTAAAGGATGGGAAAAGGCACGCTGTTCCGCTTTCCCTGTGGCACTCACAACATTTACTGTATCATCGCTCAATTCTCTTTGACAAGTATTTAACAGAATAAGTCGCTCCAGTATCTACAAGAAAATCTATTTTCCTTTTTCCCAGCTCTACTGTAGCCAGGGGTTCCGCTGGGGAGGTTTCCCCTGGTCCCCTTCAGGACTTAGTTCAGGGGAACTGACGTGGAAAGGGAGCTGCTTCTTGATCGTACGGTGCCTCCTCCAGAACCTCTGCACTGACAGGAATAGGACCCCTAAAACGGTCCTTACTCTTTCCAATGTCCCAGTTCTTTCCAATAGGCACACTGATGATCTCCTAAGGTATCCCTGGTTTTTTGTGCTGGAGGGGCCTCGCCTCTCCCCCCATAGTATTGCCGTCCTTCCCTGAAGTTGCTGTTTGCTGACGCTCCCTGCAGTGCAGCTCTCAGGTTCCCCTCTCTTTCCCTGTCTCTCCGTGCCTGTCTGCGCTCTCGTTCGTTTTCTCCTTGCTCTTCTCTAATTTCCTTCTCTTGCTCCCTGTTATCAAAACCCAGCCATGCAACCTCCAACATCTCTCAGTAATTCCAAATCCTCCTCCTCATCACGCCCGCACTTCAAAGCCCGTTGCCCCGTACTACAAGCAGAGCAACACCTTCACAGCCTCCCGCTGCCTTTTCCTGCTTTTCTAATGCTGATGCCAGGGGGTCTTGCAGGGTAAACCCACAGTCCTTCAGCCACTCAGGATGATTTCACAGGGTGAAAAACACATCAACATAAGGTACCTCATGCCATTTCTTCTCCCTTCTACAAAACAACATCAATTGTAACATTGTCCTTTTATTCCCAATTTTTATTCTTGGGCCATTTTTCCTGATCATCCAATTTATCCATCAGTCACCAGTGATTATAGTATTTTATCAGAGTTCTCTTATCTGTTACACCTCCCGGTGAACCTTCTGTTTCTTGCCAGTGTCTCAGTATGCATCCTAATGGACTCTTCTTCAAGATTCATCTGCTCTGATTGCTTCTCATTTTACTCGTTTAAATGTCTATCTTGCCAACCACGAACAATCTTTACTATTTCGGTAGCACGCTCCTTCTTTTCCCAAGGGGTCCACACTTTACACTTACTTAGCACACTCTACGGCTGTCCCAGATTGCATTCACAATCTCTGCTTATACCATAAACATTCAAAAAGAATTATTGGTTTACACTATTTTTCAGGTTGTAAAAGGCAATATTCTGGTTCCCACATTTACCAACAATTCTACTTCAGGGGCTGCACCATTCAGATTTTTAGTTAGTCTTTTAACACGGCAATAAAGGACATCCAAACTTACACGTCAATGCTACTATTAATCTAAGATAATTACCCACAAGGGTATCATTAATCATTCGCTTTGTCCTTCTCCGGCTGTTTCCCTCGCGGGATAACAGCACCGCAGATCCGGACTCCACACTAGCTTCGTGCGTGATTGTACGTCTCACACACACACACAAATTCAAACACATCAATTTAAAATGTAGAAAAAAAAACTTCTTGAAACAGTAGCTGTTAA